>NW_017728914.1:23734413-23764827 GCF_001723895.1 Crocodylus porosus
GCAGCATCGCATTGCAGGCTCATGTTCATCTTGTGGTCAATGATGACCCCCAAGTCTCTTTCTACCATAGTGCTAGCCAGCGTAGTACTGTCGAGCCTATAAGGATGCTGCAGGTTTTTCCTCCCAAGGTGGAGAACCTTGCATTTTCCAGGCAGAACTCCTATTAAAGTTTAATAAGAATTTGCCTTGAGTAAAGTTTGAGCAAGAATATAAGGGTTTGAGTTTGGTCTAGTCACCAATTTGTATTGGGAGAGAAAGACAGTGCCCTAAAAAGTCAGAAAGGAGAAGCAGGAACCACCCTGCAAACAACTAACCGACCAAGAAACCCTATCTAGTAAATGGTACTTTCTTAGTGGAAGAGGTTGATACACAATAAGTGTCTGTGCCCTGCAGTCAAAGGGTTTACCAAACCTCTACTGCAATAGTAGGTGGTGAAAATGTCCCTTCCAAAAATCTCCTTGACCTTGCAGCTTCCTCTGAATGCTTGCAGCTTTTATTTCCTGGCAAACTGACAAGTGTAAGGCTGTTTTCCATCCTAGGAAGAGTTAAACACATTCTCTGCCTTTATTTCGACCTCAGCAGATTGAGTTGAAAATGAAAAGTCTCAGAAAGATGAATTTCTTTTCGGATTTCTGAACAGAAAACTGACTATATAGCTCAGTCAACTGAACAGGGCTGAGCTGAGATGTTAATTCTGTTATAGTGAAAGGAGCCGAGTCCCATGTTAGCTCCAGTTTAGAGGGAGGAGAGGGAGAGAGGAAATGCTCTTTTCTTAAAAATATAGCAGACTGAAAACAATATTTAAAAAATGAATAAGTTTTGTAAATGCCGTTCGAATCCATCCTTCCCTTCCCTTATATAATAATTAATGATGAAAGAGAGAGCATTGAAGCTCACAGCCTTTCAAACACTGAGTTAAATCTCTATTCTGCTCTTGCTCAGCTTGTCTGTTCAGCTAAGGTCTCAGTGGAAACAGAGGTGACCTGAAGAAGGACATTTTGTGCCCCAAAGCTTGTCTAACATCTCTTCCAAACATGCAGTTGGTCCAATAAAAGATACTGTGTCACTTTACAAATCTTACTTTAGGGATACCTCAGGACACAGAGTGATGGGAGCAGGGTCATGATGAGAAAGAGAGAGCAAATAGCCATCCAGTGCACTAGAAAGCACTTAGCTGGGATTTCTTTATTTCCCACCTTTACCTTTGCACACTTTGCCCCCTGGTAGCTAAGTGACCTTGACAGACTGTTAAGAGTCCAGGAAAATTAAAATCCAGGTATTCTCAAAGTACAGCAATGCAATTCAGTGTAGCCCACTACCAGTTGACAAGGCAGCTCAACAGTTCCCCATAATCCCTTCTCATATCTCTGGTAGCCTGAATGAGGGCAGGGCGAGATGCTTTGCAGCACAGAAAATCCTGTTTCAGCAGAAAGATGGTTCAAGCTCATTGTGCTACTGATGCAGGAGATGGTTTTGTTCATAAGGGACAGCCCAAAAGCCTGAAGGGCTGGCAGCAGGGGCACTAGTATAGAAGTCCACTATGTGCACTGCACGTTGAAGCAACAAGATGATTGGTGTGTGTCAGAGCAGGGGGAAGGAAGACAAAGACAGTATCACTGCCATGTGAGTTGCTGATAGAGACGCATCCAGATTTTAAGTACTAGAGTAGGTTGAATATCATTGACCTAATAATGCATTCAGCTAATGATCTGCTTATTCAGTCATTATCTTCTCAATTAACCTACGTTTCTGGCTGGCACCTGAAATCCTCTGTCAGAATTAACTGACTCAGAGAAAGTAGGGTGCGACGTAACACCACAGTTCAGTTCTTCAGCCAATTTATTATGTACCCACCAAAACTGGGCAGCCTGTTTTTATCATTCCTTGTTCCAGCTCCATGATGTAGCTTGCTTTCTATTGTGTTGGACCGCTGCTTCATTTCCCCTTGCATGACCTGCTTGAAGCCTGGCATTTTTAAAGCTTTTTGGATGGGGAGGGGGAGTGATGGTTTTGGGGGCATTTTTTTTGCTGAGAAGGAATTTGCTCATGAAATGGAAAGATGCTGAAACAATGCAGAGAGATGTGGGTTTTCTTATATAGACTCTCTCAGTAGGCAGTGTACCTTGTAGTATTTAAAGAGGGAGTTCCATGTGTTAATACTCACAGGAAAATGTCCACAATTTTCCTTTAGCATCTTGACCCCTCACTGATTATTCTGCCACCGTTTTTAAAATAAGCCTTCTTACAGCCTGGGAGCTACAGTGAAAATAAGGGGATGCTAACGCTTTAAAATGTAACTGAGCAAAAAAAATGAATGCATTCCAGAAATAATTGGTTTCTGTACACAGAGATAAGCTGCCAAAATAACAAGGCTGTGATTCAAAATGCTGGCTGGCCTCCTATGAGAAACTGTTGGCCAGATCCTCAGCTAGAGTAAATCAGTGAAGTCTTATGAATGTGAATGAAGCGATATCAGTTTACACCAGTGAGGCATCTGGCCCTGCCATGTGCATGGCACCAGGAAAAGGTATTGCTGCAGATATTTGGAAGATACAGGACCTGTGGTTTGTAAATAACTTTCTGAAATCGTTTTCATGAAGACACACTAATTTATGCCATTGCCACCGTGGGGCCCTGCTGGGTTTTTGAAACAGTCATGGAAAAGGTGCCAGCATGTCTCGTTGCCTTTAAGTTTATAAAGATGCTGAAAGAAGTGAGCCGAGCAACAGCTCATTGGAGAAGCAAATAGCAAATGCAATAATCTCTGTATTTGCTGAAGTTCTTATTTAGGATATGCACAGGGAACCGTGCTGTTCTGCCTTTGTCATGTAATTTTATTGCACAATGCTTTATTGACTTACTGGGCCATATTTTGTTCTCCAGGTCTGTGCAACCCCACTGGAGTGAATGGAGGTGCTCAGGTGGCAAGAGGAGGAATATAACACAGAACTGATGATGAACAAGAATTATGACTTCAAATGGGCAGAGAAAATATGGGGTGTTTCATGATTGCCTGCAAAGAAACTAATGCTTTGCCACGTTACAAAATCACATCCAGTCTGGCTGACATAACATTCTGGGTTTCCTAGATGCTCCAGTTGAAGTCCGTGTTATTAAAGCATCAGTGCTAGCAGTCCCTTTGGCTCAAATTGTTTTCTTTCTGCCTTCCCTCCTCTGTTCTGCCTAACATAGTATTTTTGGAAGCATGTGACAGAACTCTTTTGTCTCATTGAGGCGGGTTCTAGACTAAAACCTTTGAGGAGAAGAAAGGCCCTAGGGTACTATTATTCTTCCTCCTAATTAGAGCAGCAGCAGTGCAATCCCACGCTAAACTGACCTCCAGCCAGCAGAGTGGAACCCAACCTTGAGAAGCCCGCTGGTTTTGCATCTTTTGGCCTGTGCCTCCATCCTCCTGATCCATGCGTGCCCTTTGTGGTCAAGAAATGGAAGTGCAATAGTCAGAGCTTCCCCTGAATGGAGTCAAGGGACAATGGGATCCCTGGACATTCTCCCCTTTCCTGAAAGCTGGACAGGACAGTCACAATTTAGTCCCTGCTTCTAAAGTACTTTGGGATCCTTTTGGAATATGGAGTGCTCAATAGGAATAAGTGTTTAATGTTATGGCAAGATCAAAAGAACCTGACAAACGTGGAGGCCGCATTGTGTTAATGTATGGCCATATTCATCCTCCAATCTAAATAGGGAAAGGAACATATTACAAATGGGAACCAAGACGCAGCAGGTGCTGTCTAGCCATGTATGCCTATACCTTCATGCTGGGCACAGCAGCAGTGTCCTGAAGCCTTTTTTCTTGCTTCATATGTACCAGATCCTGGAAATGAGGCAATGTAACTTCCCTAGAGTGGTTAGGAATGCACCCCCAGAGTCATCATAGCCTCAACTGTGCTATATTGTGGGTTCAGGACTGAGCCAAGGCAGCTGTTATTCCTTTTTTTCAGGGTTTGGTGAATGGCAAATGGCAAATGGCAGTGGCAATGGCAAAGTCCCATTGACTTTGAATCAAAGCAGGGTCTGAGGATTTAAGATCTTAGGACAGTAGGGTTGGCAGAGAACACATGAAGTAACGTATTCTAGCTCCCTGCTCAGGGCAGCATCATCTCCAACTACATCATCCCAGTCAAGTGTTTGTTTAACCTGGTCTTGAAAATTTCTAGGGACGGAGGTTCTACAACTTTGTCATAAAAAGAAGCAACATCTGCATGTACATGGTACATGTACATACAGACAAGTGTGGAGAATTCATCAGTGGTTCCGGTTGCCTATTAGTTTGTATGTGTAAACCTGCATATGGCATCAGGGTTCATCCATGCCATCTACCCATTCGAGGTAGAATGTAACAGTTGCTTCCTCTTGCCGTTTGTGCATGGGGATAAAGGCTCTCTTGGTTTCTGTGCTAGAAGGAAACCAGTTCTGATGGCAGGTTCTCAAATTATACCGAAACCAGAAGCTTTTAGGAGCATCCCTTACATTTTGATGCTTGTTTGGTTGCTCTCAGATGGGTAACTCAATTCATGAGAATCCCCCTTTTTCCAGTAAATTATGCCCTGATGCTGTGAAATGTGCTCACTAGTGACCTGGAATCTGATTCAGCATGATCTGAATGTCTCATCTTTTTGTGCAATAACAGATGTCCAAAGAATAGCTTGGCATCACTTCCTTGGTCATTAGAGCCTGAAAAACTCCCAACTTGATATAAAAATTAAAAAAAAGAAAATCATACACAATGTAAAGAATAGAGGGAGGGGAGGATAATGTTCCTGTTAAGGCATTTTAAATTGTATCAGCATTCACATAATAGTGTGGGGAAATTTTACAGTGATGTGTGGACATAAAATAGAGAACTTGTGTTTTGCTCATGTATTTACATAACTTTGCTAATAGTAATTGAATATATCAGTCCCATGAGATGGGAAGCAATTCACCTGCTAAGAATCTGTGCTTAATTGGCATGAATGCTAAGATACTCTTGGAAAAACTGTACTTTTTTTGTGCATAAGAAATAAAACTATCAACTAATTTGTGGAATGAAGCATCACTTGTATATCCTGGGTGAAATCTTAGTTTTGCTGAAGTCAGTAGGATAAGTACTTTACTCCTACCACCTTCCCATTAATTAGTTATCACTGGCTGCATCTACAGGTGATATAATGGTGACATAGCACTGGCGGGCACGTACCTCACTATAGTGCATTGCTATGGTGAAGTAGCTGCTAAAAATTTCCTTGTGCTGCCAAGACAGCACAGTAATGGCTGTTACTGTGCCATCATTTGATACTTCCTAAAGCAAGTACTAAATGATGGTGCAGGCATGGTAACAGCTGCACCATGGAGAGCATGTGTGGATGCGTCCACAATGGAGCAATCCCTGACTTACTCTGGGATGAGGAAGGGAGGAATTCTTCTTCTTCCTCTTCAATACCTTGTAGTCAAGTTTGGTTGTCTTCCATGATTGTCTTATCTGTGTGTCCAAAGACAGCTGATGAGTACTATCCAGGATCGACAGACTCTTCTGCAGCTCAGACATGTATTTCTGTGTAGGGTGGATGGCTCTGGATTCTTGATTTGGTCTGTGACCTGCCTTTCTGCCACTCCCGCTTTTCATTTCCTGTTGTTGTCATGAGGTTTCAAAGTACTACCATTTGGGGTAGTCCTGGATGATAGTCTCCCATGAGTTGACTTTGATATTGGATTTTTGTTGGCCTAGAAGTCATCCCTGAAGTGCTTCTCTGCTTTCTTTGTGAGCATATGCCCTGGCTCAGTTGGGAGAATAGAACTTGCTTCGGGAGTCTGGACTTGGACATCCAGACGACATAGCCAGCCCAGCAAAGTTGATGTTGGATTATCATTGCCTCAGTATTCATGGTGTTTGCCTGCAGGAGGATGCTAACATTTGTGCATCTGTCTTCCCACTGGATTCAAAGGATCTTCTGCAGGCAATGTTGATGGTATTTCTCTAGCAACTTTAGATGTCTCCCATACATTGTCCATGTCTCAGCTTTGTATAGCAAGGTGGGGATCATGACTCTTGATAAACCGTAAGCTTGGTTTCAGATCTGATGTCATGATCTTCAAACACACATATCTTTAGGTGTACTTGCACATTGAGGTGATGTTGAATTTCTTCCATGTCAGCCTTCTGCGAGAGATGGTTTCCAAGGTATGGGAAATACTCTACATTCCCCAGTCTCACTATGGATCTGGATTACTGGAGCTGGGAACTATTCAGTAGGAGCTTGTTGGTGGAGGACCTTAGTCTTCTGAATGTTAGGCATCAGTCCTATTTTCTTGTATACCTCAGTAAAGATGTTGATGATTGCCTGAAGGTCTGCTTCCGAGTGAGCACACACCGGAGCATCAATAACTGAAGTCGGAGGGGTCCTGGTTTCAGCTTGGAGTTGGCTGAGGTTAAACAGTTTACCATCCATTCGGTAGTTTAGCTTCACTCTGACTGGAAGCTTGTTGATGGTCAGATGTAGGTAGCATTATGGCAAGAAATATTGAGAAGAGTGTAGGAGCAGTGACACAATCTTGCTTAACTCCCATTTTAACCTCAAAGGGATCTGGGATAGATCCATTATTGAGAACCACCATTCATGTACCATCATGGAGCAGGCAGAGAATGGTGACAAATTTTGGTGGGCATCTGTGCTTCAGAAGGATCCTCCATAACACTTCTCTGCTGACACTTGAAAGTAGTTGAGTCCTAGAGATTCTTATGTTATTCCTGGCATTTCTCCTGCAGCTGGCGAGCTGTGAGGATCATATCAGTTGCGCCTCTTTATGCCTTAAACCCATACTGAGATTCTGTGAGGCACTCTTTAGCAAGTGGAAAGTTCTTACAATGATCTTTCCTAGAGTGGAGAGCAAAGCAATCCCTCTGTAGTTTCCACAATCAGACTTGTCTCCTTTCTTGAAGATTGTCACAATCATGATTTTTTTTATGTTGAGGCGGTGAAAAAGGCATGAAAGAGGAGGACTGTGGAACACAATTGTTGCTTTGTGGGTTATCCTCTTTCCCTTCCCTCTTTGTGTCCTGGCCTGTGAGAAGTTGGACTCCCCAGGAAATATATAGAATCAATGCTTTCTCAAATCAGCTTGTTCTAGATGGACACAACGGCTTTCTGGGCTGCTCTGGCTAACTCCTTTCTTGCCACTGCACTTCCCTCTCAATTGGACTTCTACTAGCAGAAGTCCATAAGCTGAGTTCTGCCAGTGGAAGCCAAGTGAACTAGAGAACCGATGACTGATCATCACAATTTATAGGCACCAACAGGACTATCCATTTAGAAAGTAAAATGCTCAATCTGGTTTATGAAAAGGTATAATTTGTCTAATTACATTGTAGGATGTTTGAAATATGCAGCTAGAAGCATTAGATATTTCCCTACAAATGTTGCCTAATGCATGGGGCAGTTTTTTGCTTGTATTTTGATGTGTGTTGGCATATGAAACAATTTCAAAAAAATAGACAAAGATAGCTAAATGATTTCACAAGATGGGTTACCACCACACAGTTGCACCTTCTATTAATACCTTTTGTGTGTCTTACAATCATATATGCAGATCCATGAAATGCTATGCCATGAATGCAGCTCTGAGTTGCATTTTATGTAACTGATAGGGTGATTCACCAACTGGTTTTACTTTTACAGTGTTGTTATCATTACAAATGTCGTCTTTAATTTGAATGTTCCACCGTATGTTCCAAGGCTGTTATGCAAAGAGTGACTGCTCCGATGTAGTCTATTAATATTCTTTGTGAGCACTGTGTTAATCTTCATTTTTCAGAAATTCCAGAGACCATAGGAGTGCAATAAAAAGGTAATTATGAAACTTTGTGAGTAGCTTAGCTTCACCCTTGAATATTATTATTGTGGTGCATGACAGCCATGTAACCCTGATTATGTTGGTGTAACATAACATAATAGAAATCTAATTTGGAATGCTGAAGTACAGTTAGCAGGGCAGAAAGTAGTGTGGAAGAATCTATACAGATCATCATATAAAATGATGTAGTTTTTTTTTTTTCCTATTAACTTATTTGCATTGATTACACAGTAAGATTTCCATATAGGGAATGTAAACAAGGTTATTTGGCAGTATGGGTTCCAAAGTTAGCAAGAACTCTGATTTCAAAATGTTAAGAAATGGTAGATCTATACCTTCGTCATAGAAGAAGAAGGTACCCATTTCCTGGGAGTAAAAATTGCAATGATACTTGTCTAGCAAGGAGGGAATAAGTATATATGGGAAAATATAACTACAACAAGGTTCTATCTAGCCAAATGATTGACCAGTCCATTGCTTTCTTGCAATGAGGTTATCATGGAAGAAGATGACTTAAGAAAAGACTTAAGGAGATGACTTAAGGACAGACTTAAGGGAAGAGTCTCTCTAGCAGCCAAAAAATTCCAAGTAGGCTTTCAAAATGGCATAAGTGACCTTACATTTGAAGAAAATTATTAAAAACAGATAAAAGAAAATGAAGAGACATTTAAAACATCTGCATGAATTAATTTTACAATCAGTATAAATAAAAATAGAAGCCTGTATCGTTGTAAAGTTGTCTATCAAAGATCCTTCTCTCAACTTCTAAGAGAAAAAGACAAAAATGGCATAGACAGTGTTTAAGATAAACATTCATTCTTCAGAAATGGAATTAGGAAAAAACCAAACCAATTAACATGATGAATGACTACAAAGAAAAAGAACACAAAATAATCCACATAGCAATCGTGCTATGGTCCTTTGAAGGAACCTTGTTTTTTTATAATTTAATGTCCATTCACAGCATCTGATAAAATAAGCTGTAATCTGTGAAAATTCATGACTCTCTGAATGCGTTAGGGTATAAGGAGCCACAGTGCCATGCCTACTCCCTAATTTAAGACTAACACAGCTAACTATCTCCAATTTTATTTTGAAGCCATCAAGATATTGGTAATGATGATGATGGCTGTGTCATGCAATATTACCAACCCAAAAATCAAAAGGCAGCTCTCCCCCCTCCAACCCTACTGCAATAAGGAAATGGACCCAAAAATCAAAAGATTGTGGCTCTTGCTGAGGTTTTAGGGCTGTCACATTTTTCATATTTTCTCTGAATCCATGACGACTAGTGACTTGAGAGAGTGACTTATAAATTTTGAGATTGTCAGGAACTAGCTGATTCTAGAAGCCTGGGCTTTAAGATGAACACAAACAATTGCAAGCTCTGTAGCAAGAGTAAACATAACAGGTGATTGTGTGTCTAATTTTATCCAGACATGGTAGGTCATTTTTTAGTAGATTCTGGACATGAAGAAGCACACATCAAAGATGGTCAATTTTTATTATGTTTGTAATCTGAAAGAATTTCCTTAAAGGGCTGATTGGATTTCTGCCACTATAACACTCAAGGAGTGGCCATTGTAACAAAGGCAGGGTACAGGTGTGGCCACTATGCCCCTTGGTGGCCCCTTAGCCTCTGTTTCATCTAGTTCTTGAGGCCACCTTGCCTGCTACTCACCTACCATAACTTGATATAAATACATATTTTGAAATGGGAAGTTGCCCCAAGAATTCCTGAGCAAGTTCTCATCTACTCATGAGCTATAATCTAATTGCTCATCACTTCATGGCCTCTTCCTCTTCCCTTCTAACCATGGGTCCAGGATCAAACTATCTGCCCAGTTTCAGGCACTGGTCTTATATATTCTCTAAACCCAGTCCCTTCCAGTCAGGTGTTTTCTCTTGAGTCCTGCCTGCAGCATTTTTTCTCTTACTACAACAGGAGCACTAAGCTCCCTGTTACACCATTCTACCATCCTCTGCTCTGGGTTTATAGCAAAGTAACTTCAAACAATTTGGTCTTAAATTGGGATTGAAGAAAACACCCTTTCTAAACTGGTGCTGAATCTAGTCAATTATTGAGTGTTTCTCAAAGCAGTGAGTGCAAGAGAATATACAATGATCTGTCTGTCCTAAACAATCACTGCAACTTGTAGCTTGCACTCTAGTAATGGACAAAAATCCTCTCGTTCATCAGTTTCAGTGACTCCATCTCAGTTGAACAATTATAACCTTTCTTATTCTGTAATCCAGAAAGATGCTGCAGCTTTTGAGGAGTGCCCTTGTACCAGTCTATCCTACAGAGGTGATTTAAAATGCTGATTATTAGGGTCTGTGCAAAGCTTTGGTCGTTGATTCAATTTGGAGGAGGTACAGCCCAATTCAGCAGCCAAATCTTCAAATCCAAATCGAATCAGGAGACCCATTAATCTCTCTGAATCAAATCGGAAGCCTCCAGTTTGATTTGGAGAGATTCAACATTTCAGTCCTAGACACAGCTTTATGTTTCTTCTACAAACCTCAGGGTACCAGGTGGCTTGTGAATGCTGACATAGTGGGGCAGAAGGAGCATCACATGGAAGTGTGGGGGGTCCCCAGTGCACTAGGTGGCGGATCCATTCTCCACCCCTGGCTCAATGGCTGGTGCTTCCTGGGTCTGGGGGGCACCTGGGGGGTCCCCCGGTGGCCGATCTTTGTGCAGGGGAGGCATGGGGAAAGTCCCCCAAGTGCTCGGCAGTGGACCCAGAATTGAACTGGAAATGCTTCCAGTTCACTTCTGGGTTCGCTGCCAAGCATGTGGGGGAGACCAGCTGTGTTTCTGCAGGATGCTCCATCTGCCCCAGCATCTCAGCATTCACAAGCCATGCCTGGTACCTTGAGGTATGTAGAAAAAAACATATAAAACTGTGTTTATGGCTGAATCGCTGATTCTCCAAATCAGAATCAAATCTTCAGATTCAGATCCAGTTGAATTGAATTGGGACAGTGATCCAAATCAGCAAACCAAATCACTGTCCCCTGACAGTGGGCCAAATCTGAATTGAATACAGCCCAGTTTACACTGCTGCTGCTGCTGCTGCTGCTGCTGATGATGATGATTATTTATTTATTTTGGTTCTACTCTGAGCTTCCAGAAAGTTTGGCCTTTCCCTTGCATACAATATGCAAGAGTCGCATCCAAAGCACTATGAATCTAGTAATAGGCCACTACTTTGTAATCTATAGTTTTGGGGATCCTAACTATAAAACACTGCATCTTTAATGAACACGAAACAAGACTGTAGACTCATGCCTTTGGTTTTAGTAGCGTCTCTGTACACTGACTACACTGTACAACAGTATAATTGCAGACAAACCTTGATCCAATGGGCTTGCAGAGTTTGACATTTTTAGCAGGGACCATAGGTGGTGTGAATCGGCATAGCTAAACTGCTGCTCAGTTGGCCATTTACTGTTATTACATGTAATTTTGTAATGTTTTCAGTGTCTGCATTTTGTCTTGCAATTTGTGCCTCCACTTTTCTTAGTGAGGTGAATAGTGAAAGTGATAAAGTTCAAAATTGTAGCATCGATTTTGTTATAGAGGACTTTATTCCCAGAGCAGGCTTTTCGCACGTATTGCCGTAGTTTGTCAGGAATTTTCTGATGCAACATGATCTCATTAGAAAATGCCAATTGATAGAAAGTGGAAGCAGGTCAGTTCTGACAAACTTTCACTAAAATGGCGACAGGAGTTCCAATGAAACTCTGCCTAGTTTCCTGCCAGATCAACTGAAAGGTTAATCAAGAGTCCATGTTTCTTGGCTCTACTATCCTGGGGAAGTCCCACTCAATGGCTGCCCTTGGGCTGAGACCTTATGGCTTCAATGATCCATATGCCCCCACCAGGTGCACACATTCACCACTGCTATTCAATGGTGGACAGCCGAGAAGTGAAGAAAAATCATAGGGCTCCTGGGGTCCCATGGAACATATTCTTTTTTTGGAAAATGCCATGTGCCGAAATGAAAATTCCTTGGGATTTCTTTGTTGTGGAAAATTTGGAAAAATTCTGTTTCATTCCATAAGGGGATAACAGCAAATGTCAAACTGTTGACATTTCCCATGAACCAGAAAGAGATGTGGTTGGTAAATTGCTAAACAGTTTCCACAGACAGCTTTTCTGTTGTTGTTGTTGTTAGTTTGGACTTGGACCAAGGAGTTTATTAATTTCTCCCGAAGAGTTTAGGAAGACAAGGTTCTTTGGGTAAATCTGATATCTTTTATTAGGCCAACAGTCTAATAAACGATATCAGATTTACCCAGAGAACCTTGTCTGCCTATGTCCCTAGACCAACACGGCTACAACCTACTTTCCAAGAGTTTGGGATTTAAGAACTGAAGTCTGTTACTTTTTATGTCCAGAAGCTGAGTATTTGGGTGCTATGTAAGAAGAGCATAGAGATCATTAGGGAAATACAATTCACTTGCCTCAGCCACAGTCAGCATGAAGGGCTGCTGCATAAACTCCCTGAAAGAGTAGCCACAGTCCCCCTGTGCTTGGGGCCCATAGGGTCATGCAAATATGCATCTGTTCAAAACTTACAGAAGAGTACCATTTTGTATTTATTATGTTGTGCTTCGAATTTTGTGTGGGCTTCATTTTCTCTGAGGAGCGAGTTGAGCAGATTACAGTAATAGATTTTTAACTAAAGCTTCTCTATTAAAATACTACGTTCTGTGACTGATTAAAAAAAAAAAAAATCCCTTGCAAGTTGACATAAAATACTTTGATTTTATTTTAAAAGATTTTATGAAACAAAATGAACCCAAGGAAACTTGACTTCTCCGAGACACAGTCTCCCTGTATTCTTCCACATCCGCTTCATGGGGACCAGCACGGAGACCCTTTCGGTGGGACATAAAATGCACGCAGCTGTTCAATCCTGTGTGGTACTGAAGGGGTGCGCGGCATTCTGAGATGCCTCTTTGAACCACGGATGAAGTTCATCTTATATACATAAGCAACACTAACTATTAATATTAAACAGGAAGCTGAAGATGACTGCACTTTACTAGTGGTAAAAGCTCGGTTTGCAGATGCTAGGAAGACGTTGCTCTTTTGCAGAGGGCCGAGCCCCATTCAGGGAAGAGTTGGAACTCAACTTACTTGCAGGGGAGCTGAGTGCGACACTGGCTGGCACCCACCGCTCTGAAAATTATACTTCCTGTATGCACTATCGGCATGAATAAATGATGATACAGGAGATTAAATATATCTTTGGCTAGCTCATGGGGTAAGACTTTGCCTTATAAAAACAAGGGAGCCCATCCGCATATTTTATCTGAGATGAGTAAGAAGCTGTTTTCTGAACTATTTTGATCTTTAAATAATCCTTAGCTAAACATTAAGAGCAAATACGGACTGTTAGCTCAGGATATCGTAACAATGAGTTTAACCTTCTGTGCCAACTCCCTTTTGGATAGGGCTAGATATTTGTGGACTTTATGATTCCCATATTGCAACTCATCTTGTGTGTAATGTTTTAAAACTGCATTTTACACCCCTGCTCTTGTCTAAAGAATGCTTTTATAAAGTCAACAGACTCAACTCCGTCTTCGCTTACACAGTTCAGCTTCCATTGCACAAGGAGGAAGGAGGGCAAAATGAGACTCTAAATATTGATGCCAGCTCTCTGAACAGACTGCACCAACCTGAATACATTCCCACTGACAGCATTTCTGGCCAGATGCAATCAATACAGAGCCACAGGGGTCAACAGCTCAAACGTGGGTCCAGAAAAATTAAAAACAGAGGGCATGAGTGCTGCTGTAATGGGTAGCATCAGTTCAAGATCAAAAGGCAGACCAGCCATTTACATCCTGCCACATTCACACCAGGTTCCAGCCAGGTTCCACTGAAATCAATGGGGGTCTGTCTATTTTCTTTTTGGGATTAATTCCTTTTTCTCTGGCAGCTCTCAGTCCCTTATTCTTTTTTTCCCTCTGCACCATACTCAGAGACTATGGAACATGCTTTACCTTCGAGCTATACAAACACCCCAAAGCAGTCGACCTTTTCTGTGTAACCGGAATGTTTTTGCACTTTAGCTATGAGGTTTGATGTTAAGATATGGGGTGAAAGGGATGGAAAACTTCCAAAGGTACAAAGGACAGTTAAACATACCTAAGCCCCAACAACTTACAATGGCAGTTAGGCACCCAGCTGCCATTATCCTAAATAAGAAAATCTGCCCCAGATATGTGCTTCTCTTTTTTAGGGTTCACGTTTCAGGTGTAGTACTAGGCTATACATCTGTCATGAAAAAATAACCCAATTTCCTGAAGTTTGTATTTAAATTTTGCATATTTTGGATTTTCAGGTCATGTTGGTAAACTCTCAGATTTCTGAATATTCACTAGAGTCCCCTCAGAGGCTTTGAAATCTAAACATTCACATGCAGTCATATCAAAAGAGGTTGACTATGTGATAACACAGCAAAAAGACAAAAATAAGTTTTAGAAGAGTCTGCAGTGCACTAGATTTCATAACTTGATACTCTTCCAGAATTTGAAACCTCTGCCTAACTTCAGCCTCAAAAAAAAAAACCCAAAAAAACCAATTTCTAAATAATTAAACCATTTTGAAGCTTCTGCAGAAAGAGGAGGAGGAGCTGGCTGCTTAGATGCAAGTAATCTTGAGCCCTCACGTAAGCTTGAATCCACTGTAACGGGAGAATTATTAATTGTTTGGTTCATGCTGTTTCTTTTCTGTAGTTTAAGTGGTATGCACGACCATCTGCAGACAAATAGGAAGGCAAGTTAGATAGGTACTTGCTTCCATGTGTGAGGTTCCTAGCTGAAATAGTTGCTAAAGAAGGCGGAAGTTGTGGAGTTACAATATCCACAGGAAGCTGAAATGACTGAGCAGAGGGAGCCCAGGATGCAAAAGGTTGAGAAGGTTCGTCAGGTTAATGTGAACTTCTGTTTGTTGTAATTTCTCTCTCTCTTGCTCTCTCTTTGTTTGCCACTTTTAGAAATACATCAGAAGAGCCAGCTTCCCTATGTGCAGCTTACTATAAACATAATAGTCTGTTTTTCTGGTGGTATATCAGCAATGTGGTGGCACACAGAGGTGAGACTTAGACTGAGGCATGAAAGCCCAGGCATTGCAAGCATGATTAATGTGAGTCCCTTTGATGTGATCATAGCATAGCGGTTTTTTCTGGAATTAGGAAGCTGAATGACAACCGTGTAGGGAATAAACCCAATTTTGTGTAATCCTACATAATTGATATCATCATACTTAGGGAGAATGAGGCCAAATCTGTAGGTCTTATTCTAGCCCTGACCTACAGGCATGCAGGGAAATGGAAGATGGGAGGGGAATGATAGGTTTTGTGCTTTCTTTCTTTGCAGCTTCCCCAGGTCTCTTCTAAAATAAATGAGCAAATGAGAATCTTTCCAGGGATGCTGGATCTGGTCCTACCTATGTCATTTTCCAAATTAATTTCAGCAAAAAAAAATTATTTAAAAACTAGATACCCTATGAAACCTGTACTTAACCACTGTGGTTGTTAGAGATTAGAAATGAATTTTAAATACTAATTAAATAGGCAGTGGAATTTTTTTGGAGTGAGGCAAATTAGCCACAGAAAAGGATACAGGCTTCCAGGCAAGGCATTCAGTAGAGTAATTTCTGTTCAGAGAAAGGTGTAAGACTGGTAAAGTTGGAAGGATCAGTCAGTGACAGGAAACAGCTTTGCATTGGCTCTTGGTTTATTGCACTCAAGTACTCGTGTCACATGAGGAAAGTTTTCCTGAGCTGGTTTTAATTAAGCACCCAGGGTTTCCCATATGTTTCCCTTTTGCAAAGATAGGCATCCATGTATCTTGCTCGCTGGGTGCAGATTGTCTGCATTACCTGACTGCCCTGCTCTGGAAAATAAGCATAACATTCTTTATGTACCTCTGGCACAATGCCTCCACATGCTGAAGCGGGAGAGTAGCAATATTACGAGATAACAATTGTACGGACATTTGGATACGTGAATGCCTGTCTGGGATTTTAATTAAGCTTTTATTCATCGTGGAATTAGGGTGCTGGTATTAAATTACTTCAGCAGCCTTAAGAGGCAAGGTAGCTTCCTGTGCAGAATAAAGTAAATTATGGTTTAACCGTGGGAGGCAGGTAGACCGAGAACACAAATATTGAGCTGCCTTTTCCAGACCAGCTGTGACATATCTGCTTGGTGGAACCACAGGTTTAGATTTCCAATTGCAGCCATTGACAAATCTGGTTACCTTGATTGGATATTGTTACACCTCTGCAATTTTCGAGTATTATGTTTGATTTAAAAAAGAAAGAGACGTAAGGAGAGGGGTTTCACTCCCTTAAACCACATGAAGTAGAGGAGTTCTTCATAATAGCTTTTAACCCAAGCCCTGTTAATTTTAGTTCTTCATAATAGCTTTTAATCCCAGCCCCTGTTAATTTTAGACTGGATGATCCATAATGTAATCTGTCCATAATGTAATCAGATCCATAATCTGTCAAGCACAAGTCATCTCATTGTAGCTGAAATATGAATAGACATTCACATTATCTGGAATACAGCAGATAGATATTGCTATTATAGGGGAAAGAGGAGAGGTGACAGAAACGTCCCATTTCATGGTGAGCAGTGGTCACATTTCATTTTAATGTGATTAGGAGCCATTTGGCACTTTAATCAGTGCTATATCGCCGCTGCTAAGAATAGATATCGTCAGACAGGAAGCTGTAAGATGACTTTCATTCTCCTCTCCGTATCCTTTTGATCAGAATTGTCAAAGGGAGCTGGAAGCAGATCACCATGCACTGGTTTTTCAGTCGGGCAGAAGAGGGCTAAATATGACTTCTAGATTGTTTTCCAGCTCTAGTCATCATTTTGCAATCTAATCCTACGAAAAAGAAAGGTGTACTGATAGAATAACTAAAAAAGGGAAAGAGTCCTTTCATCTTTTCCTCTAGGAAATCCATCCTTTCTGCTCTGCCTCAAATGCTAAATCCTGGCAGGGAATGAATTCTCGTGCATCTTCTTTCCCTTTGATTCTGGCCTGCCATCTTCCAGCTCTTCCCTCTCCATAGATCGTTTTTCTTTGGAACTGTCGTCCTTTATCATCCACTCCTCTAATCCCTCTGCTGGATTCCTTCCTCTTCTGTCTGCCTAGCTACTTGCTTATTTATTTGTCTAATGGAGCTTGGCAGAAACAAAATACAGACTTTCCTAGAAAATAATTCAGGCAAATGTTTTCATTAAAAAATATTGACAAAAAGAATTTGAACTAAAAAGCATCAGGTTTTTTTATTTTCATATTCCATATTTGGACTTTCCCCTTTCTTTTTTACCTGTCCTCTTTTTTTTCTCATCCCCTTTTAGTCCACTGAGAATGGGATGGAGGTGGGAGGAGACTAGGTTCTTTCTTCAGTGCTTAAGCACAAGTTTGTGTTGATCTATAAGTCAAAAACGACATAGAAAGAAAAGGTAGTGTGGATGGAATAAGAGCTGCCCCATATCCTTGCCCTACTCTGGCACCAGCTGAGCCTAGGTCTTTGCAGCTCAAAACATTTTGGTGGCATACAACTTTCATTGGCCCCTGAGCAAGATCTCCAGATTGTGGTGATCTCTTCTTGGACAATGTGGCTTTTAGTGAATTGAAGACTTGGCAGATCCTGGGGTGGCTTGTATGTACCACTTTTGTATTTACCACCAGGTTTGTAGTGGTCAGAAACGCCTCCCAATGATGCTCTCTAGGACAGTGTTCACAGGTCAGGGCGAAGCCTTAGAACATGTGTCCAGCTCTCCTTGAAACAATGCCTGCCTCTGCTCGCCAGATGCTGCTCTCGTTTAGAAATGTCTCACTGACAGATTAACTTTGACAAGACTGAAATCTTTTCCCTGATAACTCTTCATGCTTGGTGGTGATGCTCTATTGTGTGAATGGGGAGGGAATAAAACTAGATAGTTTCTATTTATTTCACCCAACATTTCAAGTATCTTTTGAATTTCTATTACCATAAAGGCAGTGGATTATAGATTTGGTTATTTACAATCGTATTTCCTTGCCTCTCAAGGAGGTGCCAGGAAGAAGCTCTGAGGAATGAAGTTCATCTTTTTGAACACAGAATAATATCTATAATTTTAAATACATTTTTAAGGAGCCGCTAAGAGCTTTAACTACTCTGGAAAATGTTGGTCCCTCCAGTGAGTTAGTTCACCACATTTGTTAGTCATTAAAATGTGACATGGGCAATACACCTTAATATTAGGGCTGTGCGAAACAGCACCATTTTGTTTCACCATTTTGATGGGACAGTGTTTCATTTTGAGTTTTGCTTCATTTTGAAAGCACTGTGCCGTTTCATTTTGTTGAAACCGTTTCTCTGTTTCGATGCTGTTTCGATGTTTCACCCATAGGCTATAATGGGGAAACATGAAACTGCCTATAACGTTGTCATTTTATGCCTGATTTGGATGAAACCTGCAGGGGTGGCAACCCCTTCTTAGGTCATGAAGCGTACCAAGTTTTAAGGAGATAGGTGCAGGGATTTCTGGGAAACTGCACCTCAAATCTTGAAAGCAAAATTCATGTCACGTGTGTGTTAAGGCGCAGCAGGGTGAAAACTGTAGGCATGCTAGCCCCTGCTGAGGTCATGAATCCTGCCCTGTTTCAAGGAGATAGGAGCAGGGGTTTCTGGAAAAATGCATCTCAAACTGTTTAGAGCAAAACTTGTGTCACTTGTGTGAAGGCACAAAGAAAGTTCAGTTCAATCAATGCTTTTTATACTGTTTTTCTGTCCCTCCCCCAGAGCACTGGGATTGGAAGGGACCTCAGGGAAGGATGACAGTCACTGGCCAGCTACACAGTCAATATGAGAGCACTCCTTCCCCACTCTTCCCCCTCCCTCTCCTTAGTTTCTCAGTAGTTGCAAGCAAGTGCAGCTTCGAAACTTTCGAAACGCTTTGACTGCCCTTGTTTCATTTTGAGGCTGTTCTGAAGCCTTTCGTTTCATTTTGATTTCACTGTTTTGAGCTTGAAACGAGTCGAAGCAGCGTCAAAATGAAACAGCCGGCAAAATTTTGCACAGCCCTACTTAATATGATGCATTTCAAGTTAGCCTGTTCCCCAAGGCAAATGTTTCAGGGCACTTCTCTTGTCAGTATTGTGTATAGCAAATCAACCACGCAGTTCTCCTGAAGTGCATGCACAGCATCCTTAACCTAATATTAATTGATAATGCAGTCTATTTTGGTACCTAGAAAAGGCATACTTCCTGCACAAACACATTTTCCTATTCATTGGGCATGTCTACAGAAGAGGATTAACTTTGCATTAGCATGGTTTGCTTTGAAGTGAGCATGTGTGTCTACACATGCACATGCTTACTGCACAGCAAACCTCCCTAATTCCAAGTAAATTTGCTACCTGCAAACACAAGTAGCAAATTTACATGAGATGAGTAAGAGCAATGTACTGCTTGTGCATATGCCTGACCTGGAGCAAAATTTGCTCTGGATCAGCCATCCACCATGGGACAGGACATAGCTCCCAGGCCCTGGGAGCTTCCTGCTGCTGGGGCAGCCTCTGCCACAGGGGGCTGGGTGGGGACTATGTCCCCCTGCCCCAGCAGCAGGGAGCTCTAATCCCTCCGCTGCCAGATCACAATCAGGGAGTGGGAGCTGGGAGACCCTTATCTCTTGGCCAGAGCCCCACAGTCCTGGGACTCAGGCTGGGAGATAAGGGTCTCTCGGTGATGACCACACAGTAAGGAAACTGGTGCTGGGAGTTCCCTGCTGGTGGGGGCTGGGGAGCTTGTTCCCTGCCCGGCTCTGCAAGCATGGAGCTGGCAGGTAACGAGCTCCCCACCTCCCACTCTGCAATAGCAATTGGAATCATGGAGCAGGGGCTGGGAGCTCCCTGCATGGGGACAGTTCTCCTCCCATCCTGGAGCTGGGAGGACAGTCCCCAGCCAGCTCCTCGCTGCATGAGGAAGCACGTGCAGCCTGGAAATGGCTGGGGAATGTTTTGTTTCAGGCAGTCCCCAGCCAGCTCCATGTTGTGCATGCAGACTTCCCTGTGCAGCCTGGGGCTGGCTGAAAACCATCCCGGTCAGGGGGAGGTCCCAGCCCCATGCCCTGATCAGGTGATTGAGGCACAGGACTTGGAAAAAGCTGCAGAGTTGGGGTAGGTCCCAACCCCCTGCCCCAATCAGCCAGTGGGGCAGCTAGCAGCAAGCTAGCTGCTAGCTGCCCCATTGGTGGATCAGGGCAGGGGCTGGAACCTGCCCTTTCCCTGCAGCTCTTTCCAAGCCCCATGCCCCTGATCAGGGAGCCAGGGCCAGGAGCTCCCTGCTGCTGGGGCAGGGGGTCATTGTCTCTGCTCCAGCAGCAGGAAGCCCCCCAGGCCAGGAGACAGCTGTCTCCTGTCCTGGTGGTCCCTGCCAGCCTCTGGACTGGTACCCAGGAGGGGCATGGAGCTCCCCCAGTGGTGGTGCATTGCAGGGCTCCAGGCACCTGGGTGCAAATCTTCTTAATCCCTGTATGTGTAGAAGCCTACTCAAAAACCCTTACTCCAGAGTAGTTTACACCAGAGTAAATTTCGACCAGAGTAAATGCATGTGTAGACATGCCCATTGATTCACTACACACAAGTAGTCATTATTTGTCTGGTGAAAGTTCTGGGCATCACATGCTGTCCGAATACATAACCAAGAGATGGCCTGCAAATTTTTCAAATGAAAAAAACTTGAAAAAACCCCTGGTGAATACAACAATAGGGTGCTTCCAGATGAGTGTGCACATGTGATATGTGGCACCACAAGCTACACACACTGCACATGCAGGTGTTTGTGGTTCTGCTGATTAGCTGCCTGGCAGGGGTTTTTGACAGTGCGAGATCCCAGTGTCAAGCAAAACCTGCACCTGAAAAGGTGGGGCAGCCCACATGGCAGCAGTGTTCGCCACCCAAAACTGGAGCCAGCAAGCTGGAGCTATGTTCTGGCTTCCAGCCAGGCTCCATGTGTCATATCACCATCACTGGAACCCCAGGAGGCCTCCAGGACCCCTCCAGAACCCCAGGTAAAGCTGCTGGGGCCAACCCAGATGCTGGCCCCAGCCTCCCCAACTCTACCCAGGTCAACTTGCTGCATGCTAGAGTACACATGCACAGGCCTTTCTTGGGGGCTAGCTGCTGTTGTTTGTCCCCAGGGAAATGCATGTGTCCACTCATCTGGACATGCCTATAAAGTACACTTACAGGTGTATACCTGTACACTTATGTACCAAATGAGAGCACACATGGGTACATACAGACTACACCCTGGCACAGTGAGGCAGATACACACACAGATTCTTACATGCATGTACACACATTCATGCAGTGTGAAAAAACATACACACTCATATCAATAAACCACACACTTCCATGCCTATGCTAATTTACATACAACATTAGTCCTACAAAAATGCATATAACACACACATGACCACATGTTATCATATTCTTTAATTAATCACTGTAAAGGTTTCTGCCTGCACAGTTGAGGTGGAAATTTTCCCTAATTCAAATGCGACAGTAATAATTAGTAAGCTATAACTGAAGGTTACTACTGGAGCTATAACTGGAGCAAACTGGAGGTTCAGGGTTGTTTTCTTGCTGACATACACAGTGAGGCTGCTGCAGTGAGGCTGCTGCAATACGCTTTAGCTGCGGCGTGTCGGAGCAGACTCGATTAATTGAGTCAGCTGGAGCATGATAATTATCACACTCCAGCAGATTATAGCCTCACATGTATCAGCATTCCTGCACTGAAAAATGGCAGTGAGGGTACTTTAACTAAAGCTTGTTTGACAAGCTTTAGCTGAAGTGCACCCATGGCTATTTTTCAGTGTAGGAACACTAACACACATGACACTCCAGGCACGTTAAATAGAGCAGCCCTCAGAGCCTCCCAGAGCATGTCTATAAACACCCATACAGACTTAAAGGATAATCTAAAGAACCCCTGTGGTAGGGATACAAAATTGAATGTATTCATTGCAACCTGGTTAGATAATGCAAGGACTGAGAATCATGTTATACATTTTAAACACTCTCCTTCTCTCAAGTTCATTTTTACATTGATTCAGAGTTACTGATGCTTTGGTGGGTTTTCAGAAAGCTCTCCACTTGGATTCTAATTCAGCACCCATCAGCGCATCTAGAGATAGCCAAACTCCTCAATCCCTGATGGATTAGACAAAACAAATATCACACAGAGAGCTGCAAGATGCTGCTCTGCATACGCCCTGTCTCAGACAGACATCTGTGGGTGCATGACCTATACTTCTCGGTCCAGCGGCCATGAACAACCCAGCAAAGTCATATGGGCCTGAAGGCTTGCATGGGATGTTAGTGCTCTGAGAGTTCATTTAATTGTTTCTGAGTGCACTCAGAAACATCCGACCCAATGTCCTGCAGATATCTTATGTCTCTCCAATAGAAGAAAAGGAGAGGACACTATCAAATTTGAGAAGCTGGTTGCTAATTAATTTTAAACTGTACCTAGAGTCCTGTTTGCCATTACCACCCAGCAAGTATTAAGTAGAACTGGAAGAGAAAACTGCAAAACTACACTTGAAAAGCTGCGCAATGGGTTGGCTTGACAGTCTACAAACTCTTTTCAAGTCAGGAGTTCAAATTCTTTGAACAACTTTGGCTTCAATTTGTTAGTATTTTTCCAATTTTGAGTACTAGGATACAATAATTTCCAAGTTTGTAGCAGGCTAAAACCTATTCTCCTATTATCACGGGTTTCCTCCTTGGCAGGGAGAGTTGGACAAAGGGTATTCTTTCACCCAGGAGTACTTGTATAACACAGCACTGAGCCCCTCCCCAGTCACTAATGCTGGTTTTAGCTTTCAAATTACCCTTAATGTTGCTATTTTAAATAGTAGCATGGATTTCTTAGGGTGATATCGTTTATAGGACCAACTGTGTAGTAGAGTTGGACAAAATTTCAAATGGAAGACATTCTGCATCGTTGCTTATAGAAGATACTGAAATCCGCTGCTAATTCTCTTACGCTACCATAACATGGAAGATATTGAAATCTGCTGCTTACCATCACAGGCATAGTAGCCCTCTTACACTTGATTAATAGAGATATGTAACAATATAGTAACAGTGAATGGCAGAAGAAATACAGCTCAGTAAGAATACAGCTTCCATAGATTGAATTCAGATATCTACCAAGATAGCTAGGTAATTCGACTTTCTCAAAGATTCTTCCATATTTAAAATGATGACCAATATATATAAACTTTAGTTGCTGCACCCTTAAGGCCAGATTTTTAAAGGTACTTAGGCACCTAAAATCCAGATACATGCTTAGTGAGGTTTTCGAACTCCCATTGATTTCCTATTGATGGGTGTTTTAGAAAATACCACTAAGTGCCTATTTGCATCTGATATTACTGGGAGACTATGTTGTTTCCTAGGAGCTTTGTATCAGTCCCCTCTCCCCCCCAGCATGAGACAGCCTAATCTTATTGAAAGATAAGAGCTGCTCCAGGCTATTCAGAAAAGGTGATGGGCTGGGCCAAGCCAAGATGCTGTGTCCCCTTCCCTCCCCACCCATCTTTTCAATAGGCCAGGGGAGCCAGGAAGGAAGGATGAAGTAGTGCATATTCTTTTGGGATGGCACAATAGCTCCGGTCTCTTCTGTGCTCAGCAGTATGTACCTGTTTCACACAAAATGCCTCCTAGACCTTGTTCTGCAGTGCTGTCCCTTTGCACGTCTCTCACTGTGGGGAACTCCCTGAAAGGCACAGTTTTAGACAAAGAACAATTTTAAGCCCATCTGTTCCAACAGTGAAAGACCTTCCTTTATACCTTTTGTTAATCAACAAAAATATTGTATTTTTCTTTCCCTGCCTATTGCTGTGACTTTGTTTCGGTTGACTATATGATTTCTCCTCTCTCCTTTCACCAAGTTCTTCTCAAGGTTTGAATGAGTGATAGGCTAGTACTATTCACTCTGTTTGCTTTTCTTTTCCTTGTGCATTGTTGGCTAGTTACTCCAGCTATTCCTTTTACAGATATGCTATTCTCTTTTCTTCTCCTTTCTTGTTTTGTCAGCAGCTCTCTGTACCTTCTTTTCAGTATCTCCACAATTTCTTTCCTTCTTTCTGCCTGTTTTTGTTCAGTCCCTGGGAGAGAATTTTTGTCAGACAGACTAATAGGTGGTGAACAGAAGCAATTACAGTCCACTGGAAACCCACAAGTGCAATTAAAATCACAGAGATGCATCAGAAAGCAGAATATATTATTATAATGGGTCGGGATTACAGGGTAGATATGATAATCATGCTTCTGGACATCCCATGATGATATTAAACCTTGAGTTTTAGCCTTTAAGAATGTGAAGAAAAGCTTGTGAATAGCAATCAGGTGCACAAAAACTTAATTATATCAATGGGTGCAGCCACATGTGCCTGAGACTGTAGATGGCCTAAAACAATAGCTGTAACAGGTGTATGCCATCACCCTGACTCAACAGGTCGTGAATTCTGAAACCCATTATTTTGGAGCTCGCTTTCCATATGACCCAAACAAAGATCACTAAGTCAGTCTAGGAAGAGACCCTTTAAAATTGAGTTGCCTAATGTGATTTAAAACATCCCTTAAGGTTTTATTCGGGCAGACTTAAAAAAAATTACATTAGCACTATTGCCAACTCTCATGATTTTTGGCATTGTTGTTAAAGTCTGCGCTTCAGGAATGTGCAGAACTGAGCTCTTTCTTTTATACATATATAAAAATATATATAAAAGAAAGAGCTAAATTTTTCACATTTGCAATGCGTAGACTTTAAAAACAACTCCAAAAATCATGAGAGTTAGCAACACTGCATTAGCTGGTAAGACTACAACCTAGGTTTCCATTAGTGTGGCCTTGATGCACTAATCCCTTCACCTGGGTCTCTCCAGACGAGGACTGAAGCACATTGATCTGAGATAAAGTTAGAGGAACTTTTGTTGCTGCTGTTCTTGGTGTACCTGCTCTTTTGAAGTTAGATCTCCAGTGCTATCAATCTGGCATCCTTCACAATTGCTAAAAGCATTTATGAGAGTGCAAGAGAGGAAATTGCATTTGTGCCAACTACAGGAGTGAAATACTTAATTTCCCCATTAGTCTATCAAGTTAGCTCATGTAAACAACATAATTAAATTTGTCTACATTCACTGTGCTATACAAATAATCAAGAATAATAACTTTTAAGGGTCCAAAGATAACAATAGGATTAAATTAGATAAAAGGCCA
The DNA here is from genome assembly GCF_001723895.1 of Crocodylus porosus. Classification (NCBI taxonomy): domain Eukaryota; kingdom Metazoa; phylum Chordata; order Crocodylia; family Crocodylidae; genus Crocodylus; species Crocodylus porosus. Next base: position 23,759,590 of record NW_017728914.1, read on the forward strand.
GGAGGAGAATAAATTAAGGTAACAACAATAATTAATCAAGCAAAGGTAGAATAATGTAACAGTAGCAAATACAGCTCACACCAGAACTCTACTGTCAATCTCTGCCATAATTTAGGGAAAAGGCTCTGAACCCAAAACCAGGTCTGAATTTCACAGCCAATGCTATAATGACCTGTGTTACAACCTCAGCTCCAAACAACCTCAGCTCCAAACACCCAGGAACTTGTGCATAGGGGAAAAGAAAAACAATGTGAAAACAGATTCTGAATTTTGCAGCTAAGGCTGTCTATACCCTCTCGCCTTAAGGAGCAGTAGCATATGCAGGGCAACACCAAGTCAAGATACCTGTTTAAAATGTGTAGCTATTTAGGGATACATAGAGCTACGGGTTAATGCAGAACTTTAACAGTGAAGACAAGAGGAACAGGAAAATGGTTAAAATAGATGATTTTTTAATACCCTGTAGTAATTTTTTTCCAGTTAATTACTTAAGGGACCAAGCCCACGGGGATCTCAGCATCCCCTGGGAAGTAGGAGACTTAACATTAAGGATCTTGCAGGACTGCTCAGCACTGTTCTAGCTAGGTTTTTACTTGGCATTCTTGTTAAACATACGCCCACAGACACTAGGAACATTTCAATAGAATAATCACACAGTATTTACGATTATAATGGCACTCAGTGAAAACCAGCAGGTGACACTGTAGTTGAAATCCTAGATCTGTTGATAAAATTATAAAAACCCCACTGCTATCTATAGTAATGATATTTTGACCTGTGTGGGGCTGTGTTCTCATTAACTGGCCAATGGGCTAAAATCCTATGTTGTACAACTTTGGCAATACAGGTGCAGTGTAGAGGTACTAGGCTTACTCTTGGGACTGAGAAAAGGTGCTGTGCTTCCTTGGAGTATGTACTTACTCAAATCCACTCTAAACATTTCAGCAACTTGAAATTAATGGCTTCTAATCTGCTTCATATATTAAAAACCAGTACAGTAAAGTAGGCAGTGGGGATGAAAGATGCTGAGCATGTAATCAGTGTATGCACATAACCAACATGTGGATTCCTGTGACATGTAGGGTGCAGACAGAAGTGATGTTTGTTGCATGATTGGCCCCTTGAAAACACTCTACAACCGTGTCCTTACGAAAGTGTATGGCTGCAGAGGGCTTTAAAATGACCCAATCCTGCAACAATTTGAACCCTCATAATATGAGGATTCAGATATAGTCACTCCGAAGTAGAGTGTCTTCATTAACTTGTGTCTGCACATGCCAGGAGCAGGGCTGGACTGAGACAGCCCAGACCTTCTCCTGGCATTATCTTCAGAACGGGAGTGGGGGAAGGGGGCAAAGGGAGCTCTGTCTGGGGCTTGCCTAGCTGGTGCTAGAAGGTGGGACAGGTGGATTGGACCTCCCCCACTTGGAGCCCCCGCCCCATCTGGGTGCTCACAGCTGTTCCAAATTGCAGCTGGGTCCCCCCACCCCTAGGACCCAACAGCGAATGTCTGTTGGGTCCAAGGGATCAGTAGTCATTTGTAGGGGGGTTTATGAGGGTGCAAGTGCACCCCCTGAGAGCGCTGATGCACCCCCTGACTGGCCACACTTGCTGCTTAGGCAATGGGCAGGGGAGCCAGGTGGGAGCACCGGTGGCCCTCCCCCCACAAGCACTGGCTGATTGCTGCAGCCGCTCCCAGAAGTGGCCACAACCACTCCCTGAAGTGGCTGCCGTGATCAGCCACAGTAATCGGTCTCGGGGGACACCTCCCCCCACCCCGGGTAGCAAGATCTGCTGCAGGGGACCTCCCAGCCCCAGTCAGTGGGACTGGTTGTAGAGGGGGGAACATGTGCCTCCCCCCCGACACTAAGGTGGCACCAGTTGCCAATGCAGGGGATTGCTGTAACTCATGGTGCTTCCTGCAAAATGCCATAAGTTACAGGAGGTAGCTGCTCTTCTGTGTGCACCCATATTGTAACAAACATCAGATCATTTTAAGCTGGCACTGCATTATGCAGGTAAGCAAACTATGTATTTGTCTATTATGCAAAGAAGGGGAGCATGCTATAGTTATTAACTGAAATTTTACGTGTAGTTGAAAGCCTGGATTTTTAAGTCATTCCACAGTTTTCAGTTCAGAAGAATCATCCAAATACGATTTCATGGTTATTCCTCAGTTTGTGATTCCTTTTGTTCTGGATTGTTAATTACAGACAAAATATTAACCAATTAATAACTTCCTTGTACCAAGGCAGGGAATAGCACTGCCACTCATTTATATTCTTCCACTAGTACCAAGCGTATGATTATTTGTAATTCAAATGGATGAAGACTCTGGGGGGAAAAGGTCTACAAATCATTGTTTGACTATTTGAGAAAGGACAAATGAATTCATTTAGACATTTGTGTTTACTTTCTGTAAAGGTTTCTGAGTAAATTTTAAAGGAAAAAGATTCATAGGAATTGAATCCCAAAGTTGCATGAAAATTACTTGTACATGCTGTGTCTTAATTTTGCATGCAGAAGAATTCACATCTTGAAGTGCTTACATTAATTTCCAATTAAGTAACACCAACCTCACCACGTGAATTATCAGACAAATGAAACTAAGCAACACGGGTTGAATTTTAAAAACATGTGCCCAGTGAATGAAATAAAAAGGAGAAATCATGATCTGCTTGGAGACATTTCATGAGCAAAAGAGACTGAGTTGAATTTGCAAATGGTTCATTCAGCGATACTTCTAACCAACTAATTAATAACACACAAATCTAAATCTACATTTCCCTTTTATTTATCTTTTTGTGTAATCTTTAGGGTCCTGATTCAGGAAAGCTAGTTAAAAGGAAAGTAAGGACTTTCATGGAATTTGAGATGGACTGAAATCTATATTAATTTCCTAAGTGTGTGCCACTATGCTGGTATCTGGGAAAGTCATCTGGCATCATGGCACTTTGTGGACTAAGGTAGAGATGTGACTGCATATGTCATTGAACAGAAGTTTTTTACTGTCCAAATAAGACTTCTAAAGACATTTTGTTGTCACTGATTACCTGAGGAACAATGCTTTTTGGCTTCTCATTAGGAATATCCACAGGATAACAGTTTGGGTGACTGTCCCTAACTTGAGCTGTAAGAAGTGCTTCTAGTTTGCTTCATATTTTATGCCATTAAATGGTATAGTAAGGTTCCAAAGTAGGCAGTTGGCATGGTATCCCCAACAAGCTATACTTTATTCAACAGTGTTTTTCAACGGTTAGTCCTCTTCCTGCTTTGGTTTTTCCCTCTGAATTACAGTAGGCGGCCATTTTACTGCTTACCTATTGCATACTCGGCACGGTGTTTATCTTCAGCGGAGTTCTGCAAACTCCTGTAGGAGGCCTAGTGCTTGATACAATAATTAACCTCAGGAACATCCACGGGACTATTCTGGGTGGCGAATGCTACACCTGGGAATCAGTGTTTGCAAGGTCTACTTCAAAGCAGATTTGCAAGCTGTGTGACCTTATCAAGTTCTCCCGTTTTAAGAAAGCTCATCTGCCACGTAGAGTTTTCTGCGGACCCTGACAGCTCTATAGAATGCACGCACAAAATAGAAATGCCCAGAATAAAACACCTTGCAGGCTGCAGTAAATTAAAGAAGCACGCACTACTCTGACAGGCACAGCTGGTAGCTCCAGTCCAGCAGAGTTACCTGGATTTTAGATTTAAAACCACGGCTCCTGAATCATCATGGAACAGGAGGTTTTGTCTCTCTTCCCCCACCCCCGCCTTTGTTAATTTTTCTCACATGCACAAATGATCATGTACTCTGAGCTCTTGCTTCAAATAAGCAGCATTAAATAAAAGGAGGAGGAAGTGTAGCAAATTATGGAAATGCAGCATTCAAAGCATTATGCAAATTGGTGTGTATTTGAAATATTATCACTTACTTGATGTCTTGTTGATCTAATAATAGTCTGTATTTCCATTATGGAAAAAGAAAAAAATATGTAATGTGACACTACTTTATCCTTAGTTTGTTCCCACGAGGCCATCCAGGCTGTCAGAGAGCTTGATATGCAAATCTAAATGTATGTGATTTAAGGGTGTAATGGACCATGAGAAATCCACAAGAGTCCTATGAACTGCTAGAACACCAGCTGTGATTGCTCAGTGCTGCTGCCTGTGGAATAAGGATAAGGCTATCCCAGAGCTGCAGACTACAGAGCATTAGATAGACCACACCAAGGGAACCTGGGAATTTAAAACTTTAATGCGTTTCTCCCGTATTTGCTATTTCAGCATCTCTTACAGGCACAGCAAAGGCACTCCATTCATACACCAGGCAGCTTTCAATAATGAGGGCTTCTATCATTTCCAGGAATGGAAATTCCCTTATGAACAGCTCATTGGTTGCTGCATTTTCATAGGGACGTTTGCTTGAATAATCACTTCCTTGTTAAAGATGTGAAAATATGTGGATCCTTGCTGGCTTGTTTAGCTGTAACCCTGAGCAACAGAAGAGAGAAATTGTATATTGTGCTTTTAGAGAATGATCCAAAACCACTGAAGACCGCTTTTCATTGTTTTTTGGTGTACTTTTAGACTGCTTTCCACCAAGGTCCCCAAAGCGCCATGACTCTTAACTCCCACTGAAATGAATGGAAATTAAATCCTAAATTCCTGTGAGCATCTGGGCCTCAATTATTACTTAGAAAAATAAAGATTCATTGTACCAATGTAAAGCAGATTGTACTATACCCATATTGATTGTTTTATTTTAACCCAGGATTGTATTCTACCTGGGTGCACAGGGTAGGGAGGATATAAAAAGAGTTCATCTCTCCTTAATGTGAAACATGAAAAGAGCAGATAGAATTAAAATAATGCTACTTCAAGATATCTTCCAGAGGTGATTAAGTATAATCACAGATGGAAGGAGGGGTGAAATAATTTTTCCACAGTCATCCAGCAGAAACCAAATAAAGGGAGATTCGAGATCTTCTAAATCTCAGTCCTATGCCCCCTCCACACAGTACGTTCTGCCCCCACATCCAATAAGCATCCAAACCAAATCTGAACTTGTTCAGGGTCATCTGTCACTTAGATTTCATAGATTTCATAGACATCAGGGCTGGAAGGGACCTCGGGAGATCATCAAGTCCAGCCCCCTGCCCAAAGGGCAGGAACTCAGCTGGGGTCATAGGATCCCAGCAAGATAAGCATCCAATTTACTCTTGAAGGTGTTCAGTGTAG
>NW_017728914.1:23765257-23776156 GCF_001723895.1 Crocodylus porosus
AATGATGACCCCCAAGTCTCTTTCTTCGGTAGTGCTAGCCAGCGTAGCACTGCTGAGCCTATAAGGGTGCTGCAGATTTTTCCTCCCAAGGTGGAGAACCTTGCATTTATCGGTGTTAAACACCATGTCTGGGTCTGGAGGAACTTTACCTAAGTTTGAAGGAGTCAATGAACACAAATAGGCTTGATGAGTATTTCAAGTATTTCACTTTGATTTGTAGTCTGGGAGGTAGTTCAGCAAATCTGCATGACAAACACATGTGCACATGTGTACCATAAAATTATGAATTATTTTGTTTAGAAGAGGTTCATTAGGAAGATTAATGAGATATTACTTTGCTCTCTTTCAACAGCCTCATGCAAAAAGGGCAGCAAGTAATTCTTTTAGCTAGAATCCATCCTCTCCAGGGTCCCCGGCTTCACTGCATCTCAAGCATTTAAACAGCTCAGTCTTTGAAATTGTTATTCGTCAGCTTAATTAGCCCTAAAGGAAGCACTTGTTTCAAATTAGGACAACAGGTTTTTTCCTAAGAAGGACATAATGACATTAACAATGGCAGCTTGTTTAAATAATGGGGCTTTTAGGCGGGGTTTTAAATGCAGCTGAATGAACCCAGAACCACTTTATAACACAGCTGGGTTTCTGATTCAGCCCAGAAGTTGCCCATTTAGTGATAATTCATGTCCTGATGACCCACCAGGCTCATCAGTATCATATTAGTGCAATTACATTGCTCTAAAATGGGTCAAATATTGTCACAACAGTGAGAAAAAATAAAATGTCAGGGCCATGAACATAATGAAAGCCATGAAAAAATCATGTTTTTGGGTTCCCATCTGGCTTTGCCATTGCTAGTATAAATATCAGAGAGAGATTTTTGAATTCCTCGCTCTGTCCTCCTGTCCCTGAAGAAATCATTCTAATCCTGGAAAAAGCCACAAGTAAAAGTAACTGTGGCTAATTTCAATCAGCTTTGTATCTGGTTATATCACATTGATCTTATTAGTAGGATCCCGAGGAAAACAGTTTGGAATTAGAATAATGGAATATTAGACATGATTAAGATAACGCTGTCTAGACCCTATGATTAAAAAATGAAGGCTATTCATAAATCATGATTCAGGTGAATTGCTGGAGGCTTTCCTATTTGTGTATGTTAGGGCCTTACATGCTACACTGTGAGCTGCCCAGACGTTGATGGGTGTTAGTGCTAGCTCAAGTTTGGAGCAGTCACACATTCAGGCCAGCAGAGGCCTTGAGGACTGAAAGGTAAGAATCCCCTGCCTTCCCATTCTGGGCTTCCCCAGTTACTCCCTGCCGCTGCAGCTCCCTCTCCTCCCCCAGCCCTGGGCCTCCCCCCTGCTTACTTGTGGCTTCCTTCACTGCCTGTCTCAGGGGAGCAGGCAGGGAAGGGTTAACCTGCCTGCTGAGCTGCTACTCCCAGGCAGCTACTCTTCCAGGCTGAGCATGGCCCAGAGAGCAGCAGTGGTGCTAAGCAGATTAACCCTTTCCTACTTGCTTCCCAGGGACTGACAGTGTAGGCAGCCACCAGTAAGTGGGAAGAAGAGAGCAGTGAGCAAGGATCTGGGTGCTGTGGGGGAGGGGAGGCAGTGAGTCTAACTGAGGGAGAGTTGAGTGGATAGATTGTAGGCTAGACCTACTTTAGGCTACACCTACATCAAGGTGTAACCTTGAGTAAGTACACTTTAATATACCATAAGGTGTGTAACATGGATCAGAGATAGTCCTGCCCTGGAGTGACATAACTTTGAGCCACCTAAGAGAAGCTTAAAACTAGTTTCAAGTGCTAGTATGAAGACAATCCAGGGTTAAGAGTTCCAGGAACCACCCAGAATTACTGTGTAATGAGGTCTTTAAAGATCAGCCTTCATAGATTAAAAAAAATCACAACAAGGAGGTTCTCCTACAGTTAGGGCAGGAGTACATTGGAAGAAAGAAATGTGAAGTTTGCATAGCATTATGCCTATATTGGTTAAGAGAGGCAAGGATTATTTGATATATTTTATTGGACACGCTTTTGGGCTTCAGTTGCACAATGCTGCTCAGCCCTCATTTCCATGGGTACTAACTGGAATATTTAAATCTTGATGCCTGGCCCAAACAACAGAACTGAGCATTGGTAAGATGCACACTGAAGGGAAGGGTAGAAATCTCCATCCCTTGGGATGTATTGAACGTAAATCACAGGTTGGCAACCTTATAGAGCAGTGAGCTGCTGCTTGGAACTTGACTGTAGCCTGGGACCTTTGCTCCCCTCTGTGGTGACCACCTCCATGGCAGCCAGGCTGTTTGCTGCCACTTCCGTTACATGCCACAACCTCCACCATGCATAACCAATCCTCACCCACAGCAGCAGTGGTGAGTGGTGTGTGCTATAGGAACAAGGGGGAGTGAGGGTGTAGCAGGGATCAGGGACATGGTGCAGTGTGGAGATGTGGGATCTGCCAAGAAAAGCTGTGTGTTGCCAATCCCCTGTGCTGCTGTGCCAAACCCAGCCCACCAGTTGCAGACCTCTGGTGTTAATACAGACCAATGTCTGAAAGAGCATATTTGAGCCTGTCTTTCTTCCACAGGAAGGTTTTGCAAATGGAACTGTGTAGCTGGGGATTACTGAAGCTTGGCCACCACTTGTCTCTGCTCTGTGCTGCCATTCACGGTCTGCTGTACAATGGATGGGCACCTGCCCTGTATAGCAGACGTGAGCTGGTTCTACTGCCAGCAGCAGCATTGGAGCTGGATTTACCCTTAAGTGGACTTTTTCTTTCTACTGAGAAATGTGTGTACCACATGTATGTAGGCAGTGCATGTGGTTGTGTTACTGAAAGAAAAGTTCAGAGACATCCTGGCCAATTTATGGTTGCATGTCATCCTGTTAGAGTGCAGAAACTACTCAGCCAGCTTTCATGTTCCCAGTTCTATGAAAGGCTTCCCCTGAATGTCACCATTGGCATTCCTATACTATGCATCAAAAGCACATGAGGGCTAACCTTCCCTGTCCCCAACAGCTACTAGCCTATAGAAAGGGCTGCTTCAGTGTTTCTGTTCTGTTGAAACAAGGCAGTGAATCCCATTGAAATGGAAACATAATCTGATTGTATAACACTCCAATTGTTGATCAGTGAGATCTTTTAAAATGTCCAAACAACTCTAATTTTTGAATCGTCAAAGAAACCTGTTCTTGGAGCCTGTCTTAAATGTGAATGTCTCCCTCTGGCTTAATGTTCCCTGTTGCATACAAGCAGGCCCTTTTCTTTCTCTTTCTCTCTCAAAGCAGAGATGATGAAAGCCTTAGGCCACTCAATTCAGATACAGAAAAAAACAGGGAGGGAGGGGGGAGGAAAATATTGGGAAAGACATGAATAACACAGTAGGGGAGGTGACCTTCCATGTTCTTTCTCTGACAGTGGCCCATTCTATAAAATATAATTTGTTTTTATTGCCTGCTTACAGAAGCTGTTTAGAGCCCTTTCTTCCCTCCCTCCACCCCTGCCCCTCTGTCCCCAACAAATCTTCTGCCTTAAGCACCAGTTCGCCTGGATTGGCCACTATAATAAGTGTTCGCAAACTGAACTATGACTTCCAGAAGGTGGGACTGCAGCTTCAAAACAGGCCATTATTCAGAGGAAAATTAGAAGATGTTTAAAGATTAAACAAATCTGTGTTTGTTGGTCTTCCCTCCCCTTTCTTCCTGAATGCAATATTTGAATCCAGAGAATGCTTCTTCAAGTTCTGGAAATTAGGGTGTGTGAAATTGAGCCATATTTGGTTTGGATTGGGATTCAATCCAAATCAGGAACAATAATTTGATTTGTTGATTCAAATCACTGTCCCTGATTCAATTCAGCCGAATCTGAATCTGAAGACCTGAAGCTGATTTGAAGAATCAGTGATTTGGCCAGAGACACAGCTTTGAATGTGTTTTCTACATACCTCGAGGTACCAGGTGTGACTCATGAATGCTGCAATGCTGGGGTTTCATAGTTTCATAGTTTCTAGGGTCGGAAGGGACCTGATTAGATCATCTAGTCCGACCCCCTGCCATGTCAGGAAAGAGTACTGGCGTCAAACGACCAAAGCAAGGTGTTCATCTAACCTCCTCTTAAAGACCCCCAGGGTAGGGGCCTGCACCACTTCTCTTGGAAGTTGGTTCCAGACCCTAGCTGTCCTGACTGTGAAGTAGCGCCTCCTGATGGTGGATGAAGTGTCCCACAGGCCCCCCCGAGTGCTCGGTGGCAAACCCAGAATTACTTCCGGTCCCCTCCCCCTGCCCTCCTGGCTCAGCAATTGGCTGCAGGGGACCCTGAGTGCCTCCTTCAGACCCAGGAGGCACCAATTGCCAAGCTGGGAGGGCATGGTGGAGCCCCCAGCGCACTCCCTGGTGGAACTGGAAGTGGACAGGAAGTGCTTCTGGTCCACTTCTGGGTCTACTGCTGAGCACACAGGGGATGCTGTGCCGCAGCATCACAGCATTCATGAGCCGTGTGGTACCTCAAGGTACGTAGAAAAAACATTTAAAGTTGTGTCTAGGTCCGAATCTCCGAATCATTCCAAGTCTCTCTGAATCGATTTGGAGGGTTCTAATTCGATTTGGAGAGATGAAAGGGTCTCCTGATTCAATCTGGATTTGAAGATTCAGTCACCGAGTCGGGCCAGATCTCTGCCAAATTGAATCGGGGACCAAAGCTTCACAAAGCCCTACTAGAAATGTTCTGTGAGCTGTGTGTGCTGAGGTTGTTTCCTCCTCTTTTATATATTGTTTAGGAATTGGCTGTGATTTACTTTACATTGTTTACACTATGCTTAAAAAGATCATATTTACAAATCAATATGGGGACTCTATTTTCTGTCATGACCAATCCTTTACATAGTTGGAAAGCCTGTAAATTAACATACTCCTTTCAAATTACATGGATGTGTGCATTTGGATGTGTGTGTGAACCAGAGATGGCTTCTACAATGCTAAGTCTCAGATTTCCAAATTCTAGTGTCATGCAAATATTGAGAAGTGTTTTATTTTAGTACCACTAGCCACATTCAAGGTGATTCTTTTATATTTTTATTTTTTGTTCAATCTGGGTAAAAAAGAACTCACAATTGGCATAAATGAGATTGGAATCAGGAGGCAGATAAAGGGAACTTAAATGATATGTGACCAACTATGAGAAATTTCTCTCTAAAACTTTGATTGCAAATAGAAATAATTAAGGTAATTCCATTTGGGCTCTGTTTTCTCTAGGTCCAGTTGTGGACCCATCCCAAGTGACTGTGGAGTTTCACCACAGCAAGATGTCTTCAACTTCTTTTATTCTCCTATATGCTGTGCTGTGTGGAAGGCTGTCAGGTACGGTCAGGATCTTTGAGTATAATCAAAGATCTACCTAGAGAAGGCAGAATCTACATGGTAGCTCCAAAACATAGACAAAAGGCTTCTTACACTTCAGCTGCCTAGCAAACTGTGGATCTACTGAAGTTGAACACTTATATGTAGATTTGACCACAGGGCACAAAACCCAAGTCTCTTTAATCATGTCTCTTAGATCCTAAATCAACCTTTCAAAAAAGTGGGCTCTGTTAATGGATCATTTACCACTAGAGACTTTCTTATCCCAGCATTTAACCATTGCTACCTGCCCATGGCCACATATGTACCCAAATTAATCTTTCTCATTCCCTTTTTCCAATTAGTCTCTGCTCCTTCCCCACCCTTGCTCAGAGCGAATAACCTCTTGACTCCCACACTAAGTGTTCTGAAACATGGTGAAGTTTTAAATAGGGAATTATCCCATTAAATAACATAGCTGTGACTGAAGTAAATCCTTATCCTTTAGGTTATCTTTTAGTCAATAGTTGCTGATTACATGCAACCATAGACACTGTGTGAAGTTAAGAGAATCCCATGCACCTGATTTTCTTAGCACAATTATAGTCAATAAGGCATTTTAAAGTTAACATACCTACCATGCACTTTGTTAAACAAATTCACTTTCTGACCTCCTTCAAGTCTTGTTCTACATGGAGCTGCCAGAATGATACCCAGATAAAATATTTGGCAATTAGACGTTAAGTGACATTTTATTAATTCATGCAACACTCCTAGCAATGATAATGTGGAGTCTGATGAATGATTGCCAGCTTATCTGTATGATTGTCAGGCATTTCACAGTAGGATGCTTATTAACATTTAGCATTAATGTACAGTTCCCCCAAAGTTCCAAGCAGAGACTAAGCCACAAAATTCAAGGCATGCAGTCCTTGCCTTGCACCTATAGATTATTAGACCTGACTATATGACGTGGATTAATTGCAATTTCAAGTCATTCTAGTTATCACTATGCTATTAATTACTTTAATGATGCATTCATTTAGATTGGAAATATGATACCAGTAAAGTTTAATTAAAAAAATCAATAACTCATTAACACGTTATTGCTGTACCTACATGAGTCACCAGATTAATCTCCTGTTGCTGGACAAGCTGCACTTCAGATACCAATGTAAAGATTTATGTCCATAGATCTTTTATTTCAAGTAATTTTTGTAAGGACAGTCAGACACTAGGAATTATTCAGTCACTCACTCACTTTAGTCTACAAACTATGGGCCAGTAGTCAGGCCATTCTCTTTTTCTGTGGCCCAGGCTGACATAAGTCATATCTGAGATTATTTAATTTTTTAAGATTTTATTTTTATACAAAGAAAAACATATTTACCACATGAGCATTTGTGTAGTTAGCTGAAATCTTTTCACTTCACAGCATGTGGTAAAAATAAGTCATTGAGCTATTAATTAACAGCCAAAGTGTTGGGCACTAGCCTAGGAGTTTTATCAAGAAGGCAAAATGTGGCAGTATTACAAGACTTAGAATCAGACCCTCGGTGTCTATGAATGGCATAGTTCATTGACTTTGCTAGGGGCCTTAGTAATTTACACCGATCTGAGTATTCAGCCCTTGTGCTCTAACAGTAGGCCATTGCTTTCATATGCTTAAAAATATCAAACAACATATCAGTAGATGTAACTAAACATTATACTTTTCTGTACCTTGGTAAGAGTGAAAGGTAGTGTGCTGCCTCTAGTTCAGATGGGATAAAGATATGAAACCACAAACTACAAGAAGTGAGACACAATTTAAATAAGACAAGAGTTTAACAAAGAATTTTTCTAAAAATGAATTATTACTGTTAGATTTCTTTTGTTAGATGTATATACATCAATTGTTACTTATTTTGATTAAAACAAAAATCAAAAGGGAGCACCCCCCTGGGGTTAACCCTCAGGGAGCGGGCTCAGGAGGCACCGAATCCCCCCAGTGGGGGAGCGTAGGGGGCGGGATTGCCTGCAGACACTTCCAGGAAGACCGGACCACCTGATTGGCTGTTGGGGCAGCGGCGGGAAATTCAAACCACGGTTTTTAAGAGCACGGTTTGACGTAGCCTCCAGCACTTGGGAGCCAGAAGCAGAAAGGAGAGGACGGATCCAGGCACACGTGTGTCCCCCACGCACGTGTGCCCTCTTACCTGACCCGAGGTGGAGGCGGACATAGCAGCAATGGAGCCAGCAGAGGGGGCAGCATCAGCTGATCCACCTAAGGTAAGTTGGCAGAGGGACCGGACACAGCTGAGCCAGATCCGGAGGGGAAGCCCCCCCGGTCCCTCTTAGCTGAGCCAGTAGGGAGCCGTGCTCCCAAGCCGCACTGCATGAACAGAGTGTGCAAACGAGCGAGCAGGAAGGGCCAGGAGGGAGACTCCTGCTAAGGCAGGGCGAAGGCACTGCACTAAGCCATAAACAAGCAGCAACTCCTACAATGGTGCTAACACGGAGTACTGCCAGGGCCCCTGCCCGGGGGGTGCAGCCTACCTGGGGCTTGTGTAAGGCCTGCACTCAGACAGAGCCCATGGGGGGGCTGGCGTCCCCCCACCCCCCGGCCTGCTGGGGTTGCCCAGCAAGGCCCAGAATTGGGGACCCCCACACCTCTCCTGCAGGTGCCCGCCTTAGGGCCCTGGAGGTGCAGGTGAGGGAGCTCCAGGAGGAGGTTAGCAGGCTGAGGGGAATCAGGGAAGCGGAGGATGAAATAGACGGCTATTTCCTTTCCCTACAGGGCCACACACCCAAGGAAGAAGCATCTCGGGAAGTACCCTCCACTGCAAAGTGGTAGACGGTCACCTCCAGAACCAGGGCTGCTCGCAACACAACAGTACCACTTCCTCCAGTCTGGCTGGAGAACAGGTACAAGGCCCTGGCAACTCTGGAGGAGAAGGAAGGAGAGGAGGCAACCAGAGAGGAGGCAACTCCATACTCACCACGCTCTGGGTAGGCCAAAGGAGATAAGCAGTCCCAGAGGAAAAAATGCCGAGTGATTGTCATAGGCAGCTCCATCCTGAGAGGTACAGAGGGGCCCCCATCTGTCACCAGGACCCCTCAACACAAGGTCTACTGCCTACCCCGAGCAACGATTCAGGACGTGAAGGGGATGATCCAGGCCGTGATCCAGCCCACCGATTACTACCCCATGGTCCTAATCCAGAAGTTCTGATCACCTGATGGCAGACTACCATGCTCTGGGGGGTGTGCTGAGGTAGGTGCACAGGTGGTTTTCTCTTCTGTCCTACCAGTGAGTGGACGTGGAAGACGGCATTAGATGTGCATTGAAGAGACAAACTGGCAGCTTCGGGAATGGTGTCTTGAGGTGGGCTTTGGCTTCCTCGACAACAACCCACACATCACAACAAGAGACATGCTCAAATGGGATGGGCTCCACCTTTCCCTTAAAGATAAGCATGTGTTTCCTTCTATGTTGGCAGATCTCCTCCGGTGGGCTTTAAACTAAGCTTGTTGGGGGAAGGGGAAGACAAGGGCAGAAGCAGCCTTGGACTGCCAAACCAAGCAACACCCACAAGTACAGCCCAGCCTAGACCGATGAGTGGAACATATATACAGGTAAGCAACAGGAGCCAGGGCAATGCTGAGAGTAGGGGGCCAGTGCACACATCCTCAGGAGGCCTCAAATACCTTTACACAAATGCTCATAGTATGGGAAACAAGCAAGAGGAAATTACCCTCCTGCTAGCTGACACCAACCCAGATATAGAGGGGCTCACTGAAACGTGATGGGACCCAATGCATGACTGGGTGGTGAATATCAAGAGCTATAGGCTGTACAGGAGGGACAGGACAGGGAGGAAAGGCAGGGGTGTGGCGCTGCATTAAAGAGGGATACACATCCTCATCAATTAGCAGAGAGTCAGAGGAGGGGCATTCTGAAGTGCTCTGGGTTAGAATACAAGGCAGTTGCAAGGAAAGAGATTTAACGGTGGGGGTCTACTACAGACCACCCAACCAAAGGGAAGAGCTAGACCAGGAATTCTTAAGTCAGCTCACGGAGGTAGTTAGGTCAAAGGACGCGGTCATCATGGGTGACCTGAACTTTCCAAACATCTGCTGGGAAGAGCAGTCAGCCAGGTCTGACCACTCACAGAAGTTCCTAGCCCAAATGCAGGACCTCCATCTAACCCAGGAGATGCACAGCCCCACCAGGGGAGACGCCTTGTTGGACCTGGTGCTGGCCACTGGTGACAACCTGGTGAGGGGGCTGCAGGTGCTCGACCACCTGAGTGACAGTGGTCATTGCCTGCTGGATTTCACCATCCAGCACAAGGTGGCAAAGGCCTCCAGCGAGGCAGAAGCCCTAGATTTCAGGAAGGTGGACTTCAATGAGCTAAGGAGAATAGTTGGGGAAGCACTGAGGTCCTGGAGGGGAGGAGAGGGGAGGGGAGGGGAGCCAGGTGTCCAAGAAGAGTGGTTGCTCCTTAAGGAGATGATCCTCCAAGCCCAAAGGGGAGTAATCCCAACACGGATCAAAGGGGGCAGGAGGGTGCAAAAGCCCCCATGGCTCACCAAAAGCATCTGGGAATGTCTCCTAGCTAAAAGGCAGGCGCACACCCAGTGGAAGGGAGGGGCCATCACCAGGAAGGTCTATACTGCGGTTGCTCAGGGATGCAGGAGGGCAGTCAGGAATGCCAAGGCAGAGATTGAACTGGGACTAGCTTCCTGGATCAAGGACAACAGGAAGTCCTTTTTTAAATACATAGGGGACAAAAAGAAGGTTCTGGGTAACATGGGGCCCCTGCAAGACACGCTAGGAAATTTGGTCTTCACACCAGACGACAAAGCTAACCTATTTAACACCTTCTTTGCCTCCATTTTCCTGAGCAGGGACTGGAACAGCCACCCCTCCTCTGGGCCCCCCTTAGTCCCCAGGGGAGACGCACCTAGGCCAAGGGTTAGTGAGGAACTAGTTAGGGAATTTCTGGTGGGACTGGATGTATTCAAATCAGCTGGTCCAGACGATCTCCACCCCAGAGTACTGAGGGAATTAGCTGAGGGCATTGTAGGACCCCTGGCAAGGCTTTATGAGCACTCGTTGTGCTCTGGTGTGGTGCCAGAGGACTGGAAGAGGGCCAATGTGGTTCCCATCTTCAAAAAGGGGAGGAAGGAGAACCCAGGAAACCATAGGCCAGTTAGTCTTACCTCAATCTTGGGTAAGCTTTTTGAGAGAATCATTCTGGCACATGTCCACGAGGGGCCAGCAGGGGAGGTCACGCTTAGGGGCAACCAACACGGGTTCATTAGAGGCAGGTCCTGTCAGACCAACTGGTGGCCTTCTATGACCAGATCACCAAATCCTTAGATGCAAGTGTCGCAGTGGACATAGTCTTCCTGGACTTTCGGAAGGCCTTCGACACTGTCTCTCACCCCATTCTCATTAAAAAACTGGGGGACTGTGGTGTCAACACCCACACAGTCAAATGGGTCGCCAACTGGCTGGAGGGCCGCACCCAGACAATGGTGGTGGATGGGTCATTTTTGACCTGGAGGGA
>NW_017728914.1:23776891-23792151 GCF_001723895.1 Crocodylus porosus
GCTACTTCACTGTCAGGGCGGCTAGGATCTGGAACCAACTTCCAAGAGAAGTGGTGCTGGCTCCTACCCTGGGGGTGTTTAAGAGGAGGCTAGATACACACCTTGCTGGGGTTGTTTGACCCCAGTACTCTTTCCTGCCATGGCAAGGGGTTGGACTCATGATCTGCTCAGGTCCCTTCCAACCCTACCAACTATGAAACGATTAAAATGAAGTCCATGGAGAGTATCCTCAAATAAAATTCCCCAAGAAAAAATTGGAATTCAGGGAAAACAATAATCATCTATGTAAACTTCATATATCTTTCCAAGTGTCATACAGATCAACAAACTGAATCCCTAATGAACCAGTGATAGCATCAGATTCAGAAGTTCATGCCTCCTAGTATCACACTAAGAATGCCTTGTTTCCTGCTTCTCATTGCTGAATTCTAGACTGTTTTAAGTGCTCTTGGTTGTTACGCTGGAGCATAATGAGACATTGGGTGCATCTACATGAAACATTTACTGCGGAGCTGACTAACTAGCTCTGGAATAAAACATCACCATCTACACATGCAGTGCTATTAGGTTGGAGTAAATTAATTAACTCCACTGTAGGATAGAACTGCCAACACAAGTAATATCTTACGGCAGAATTATTTACTTTGCCACAGTGCACATGTAGACACTGACAGGGCTGGCTGGGGATGAAGGTGATAGCCCTGCACTGAAGCACCCTCATGTCCCAGCCAGCCCCTCCGCAGCACATTGAGCCAGATTGGAACGTCCCCAGGGTCCCTGTCAGCCAGGGCTGCTCTGCCCCAGCTCAACATGCTATGGTTCTACATACATAGGCAAGTATGACACGGGGAGGAATAAATTTGGGTGCAAACTGCACCAGAACTTATTCAGCTGCATTAATTGCACATGTAGGCCCATGGCCCTTTTGGAAAGCACCCTCTCAGCACTCCCGTTCTTAGGGGATTCAAGTCATCGATAACCTCTGACAGTTCCTATACCAGTATGGGACAGAGTAGGAGCTGCCTTTAGGCTACATCCTCACTATAAAAAATAAGAATAGTATTCAACCAAGATAGCTAACAGTTTAAAATTCTAGCAAACACAAGGTAAAGGTAGGCTTTTACCTCACTTTGCCTGGTTGAAGTCAACTGTGTTCCCTAACTTCGGACCCATCTCAACTAGCTACATCAAATAAATATGAATCTGTATTTTGTCCTTTCTATAACAGAAAAGCTCACTTATCATTTTCAGTGAAGACCCAGCCTTAGATTAGTAAAACCAGCATCTTAATATGACCTCAAATACGTTTCATTATGGCTCACTGGATGGTGTGCTGATGACTTGGCTCAAGGCACGTGAGAAGTAACCATTATTTATTATTTTCTTCCATTAGGTGAGGCATGTGCAATATATTCTATGTTGACATAAAGTATTGATCTATCTATCATGGGTGAGATGGTGTGGAATAAGTCTGATGAATTCCATTCGGTCATTGTCAGCAAGAACACTTACAAGAAATATTTGGAATTTAAAAATATTATTGCATTGTTTTCCACTCACATCTTTCTTCTGAGAAATGCTAGTCATGTATTTGTGTGTCACATGTTCCTTCCTAAACAGTTCTTCTCACATGATATCTTCTAGGCCAAAAAGATCACTACTGCTCCAAAGTAGATTGCTCTCTGTATCTGCCTGCTTTGTGCAGTGGCTGCTGTCTGCTGTGATTTGTGCTGGTGACCTCAGGGTGTAAGTCAATTAAAGATTCTTGAATATTGGCCAGTGGTCTGGATTACAGCTGCTAATTGCTCTGTGAGCAATTTTCAATGGCAGGCTGAATAGGAGGCAGATGGGAACAAAGCCTTACAACAAAAGCCTTTACACAATGACACGTAATTAGAAGAAATAACAGTCACTTGAACTGGGAACTAAATGCCTTTCTCTCTTGTATGCACCCTCACTGAATCATCCACTGTTGGTTATTCACTCAAGATTAGACAGATGTGCATCAAACTTACTGGCAGATGATACTATATTCAGTTTCTATTTAGCACTACAGAGATAAAACACTGAGGTGAGAATATGGAGGGCCACAATTGGTTCTAAGCCAATGCTGCTGACATTGTAATGCATCTTTCAGATGAAACCATAGTTCCTTCTGCCTGACTCCAGTGGCTGCCTAGGGAAGATTAAAGACCCTTGAATAATTCTACTCTGACCCATTCTCTAATGTCCAAACACGTATGTGAGTTGAGGCTAAATCATGGTAGCTGCAGCATTTGCCTGTACAGTCACTAGGCAAGTAGGATTTCTGATTGAAGCAAACTACCAAAAGTGAGCCACTAAATGTTTGTGCCCACTGATGCAGCAAAAATGTTATGACCCATTCATCTCAGAAAGGAAGCTTTAAGAAAACCACAATAGCAAATTTCCTTGTTCCTTGCTGAATCCTTTGTTATAGCCTTAGTATAGCAGAGCAGATGGCTCTTGGGTTTCAGCTCATGTGTATATCCCTAAAAGGGTAGGCCCCTTACATATACATTTGTGAAGTCAGAAAATGTCAGAAGAAGTCAGGTGTGAATCTGGAGAGATTCGGTCAACCTTTTTGGGTATATTTAACACTAGGGGTGTGCGAAGTGGGTCCTATTCGATTCAGATTTGGATTCCATCCGAATCAGGGACAATGATTCGATTCATTGATTTGGATCACTGTCCCTGATTTGATTCTGCTGAATCTGAAGATTCGATGCTGATTCAGAGAATCAGTGATTCAGCAATAGACACAGCTTTAAAAGTTTTTTCTACATACCTTGAGGTAGCAGGTGCAGCTCATGATCGCTGCGATGCTGGGGCACAGGGAGCATCCCACAGGAGTGTGGGGCAGGGGCGCGCCCTCCACGTGCTTAGCAGCAAACCCAGAAGTGGTCTGGAAGTTCTTCCGGTCCACTTCTGGGTCTGCCGGGGAGCGCGCTCCCCCTTCCCCTCACCCCATACCCCTCCAGCTTGGTGACTGGCTGCAGGGGGACCCTGGGTGCACCCCATCAGGCCCGGGAGGTACCAGTCACAGAGCTTAGGGGGGGATATGGTGAACCCAGAAGTGCACCAGAAGTGCTTCTGGATCACTTCCAGGTCTCCTATGGAGCACACTGAGGAGCCCCCCGTGCTTTTGTGGGACACTCCATGTGCCCCAGCATTGCTGCTTTCATGAGCCCCTGCTACCTAGAGGTATGTAGAAAAAACATTTGAAGCTGTCTCTATTTCTGAATCTCCGAATCATTCTGAATCTCTCCAAATTGATTTGGAGGGTTCCAATTCGATTCGGAGAGATTAAAGGGTCCTCTGATTCAATTCAGATTCGGAGATTTGGCCACTGAATTGGACTGAATCTCTGCCGAATCTAATCAGGGACCAAAGCTTTGCACAGCCCTAGCTAACATGGGTGTAGGTATCTGAGACTGTCTATTCCCTAATAACTCAGCCACAAATAGAATATACTGCTGATCAGCTATCGTTTTGTTCCCCAGTTCCTACATACACAGATACAGATAGATGGAGACTTGTGAAGAAATTTCTGCTTGACTCCAGATGTATTTTGACCAGCAGTGCAACCATTGATATAGGCTGGGTTGTACCAAAGATTCTGTCAATGTCCCTGGTCATTCGTATAGGTAACATCATCAAATATTTATTTGGTTTTTCAGTAGCTTTGCCTTTTTTGGAAGAACTGAGATCTTCCTTTAAGAAAACAGCATGTTCATTGCTCTGATGTTGTTCTTAGGAATTGTTGTCAAATTATGCAGAGATTTTGAGACTAGACTAATAGGGACAAGCCAGTGACTAACCAAGCTCATGTCTAAGGAACCAAAGAGATGCGGCAGTTCTCTGTTAGTTTTCTGCTACCAAGAAGTTGAGTTGCATGGAGCATTTCATACAGGATAACAAATTACAGAAGCAAGAGTTCAACCTCACTGGAGATTTTTGTGTGTCTCATAAGTTTCAGTCTAGAGCAGAACTAGGAGGATTATAATTGCCACAAATAATATGCCTCTCATCATATGTTTAGCCCCATTTTTCTAGGGTCACAGTACACAATTTTTGGAATTCAGGTTTCTGAGTTACACTGATATGAAATCAGCCTAGAGTCGCATCCAGCATTAGCCACACAGCAGATGCATAAACCTGTCACTGGGTTTCTAAGACCATAACTATAAAAAGTATGTTAGCAGTGATTAATTAGTAATAATTATACTTAGCCATTATGCAATGCTTTTCATTTCATAGTGCCATATAAACATTAACTAATTAATCTCCACAACACCCCTGTGAGAGAGGTAAGTGCTGTTATTCCCATTTTATGGACACCCAAATGAAAGAGAGAGAGGTTCATAGCAAGTCTAATTGGACAATAATTACCCACTTAGTGCTCTGCAAATGAAGAAATAATCTTCCCATTGTCTTTAAAGAGAACAAGGAGACTGCAGAGTTCACATCCATGTTATTTCATTGTTTAGCCATATAGTTTTCATGCAAATGAAGGCAAAAGGAGCAAAAGAAAGGAGATAAATAAATTGCTCTTTTTTGTATTGGGTATTTGTCTTGCATCACTGAATCTCTGGAAGATGATAGAGGAAGTTGAATAATGTTCTAAAATACCTCCGGAGATGACTTAATACAGTCACACACACTCACACACACACACACACACACGCTGTTCTGTAAAAATGTATACATTGGTGTATTTTAAATCTACATTTTAGGACATGGGGGATGGAGGGAGTGCTTGATTTCTGCTACAAATGAGACATCTTATAGGAAACCTTTTCTGCCAGTTGTAAATATTAAAAAAGAAAAGAAAAAGAAAGCTTCCCAAAAATGGCAAAACCTGCTTGGGAATTCAAGTCAAGTCAAATTCTGCAAATAATTTCTGTAAAAAAAGAGCAAGGAGAACATTTCTGCTTAGTCAAAATGCTTAATTTAAACATCTTTAAAATCAAGGCCTGAAACATTTATTTGAAATGACATCCTCATTTCAAAATTGGCCAAGGATTTTAAAGAATGACATAAAATCCACAATTAAAACAGTATTTCTTTCTTCCCACGTTGGAGGGGTATCAGAGCATATAAAACCACTGGTACAGTCAAGCAGGGTTGCCAACCCAATCGATCTACAAACTTTTTACTGACAACCAAATATTTTTATTATGTTTGGCCTTAAACCCCTAAATCTGAACCCAGCCCTTGTCCAGAGTCTGGCAGAAAGGTTACATTTACAAATTGTAAAATGCATGTCAGTAATAACATATGTCAGTAGAAAAGCCTGTCTGTTAGTAACAAGTTGCAGTTTGTCAGTAAAAAAAAATAAAAAATGTTGGGTTAGCAATCCTGCTCAAAACATAATTTGAGATATTTGCATCTCATGGGTAAGGGAATTAATAAATCTCCAAAGACTGTGCTTCATGCATCAATATTTTTTCCCGCAAAATTGGGGGGAAAAGGCCTTTGCATTAATTAAACTGACTTTTCATTTGTTAATGTTGGAGTTTGCAATTTCCTTTCAATATCGTCAAAACACCCCAAACATCACTACAAAGTAATAGACTTATAGATTTTTTAAAAGAAAGAGAAAAAAATTTGGAGTGAGATTAAGATTTAAGACTTCTGGTCTCACTTACAATTCTGTTTCCTAGGCTTGATCCTTCTCCCAGGGGTTTTCAACTGGGGGTACGCATACCACTGGGAGTACTTGGGATGGCTTCAGGGGGTACTTGGCAGTGGGCACTGCCACTGGCACTTGCGCTACCTCTGTGCCACCATGCCTTCTGCCACCATTGTGCTGCTGGCATGCTCACCAATCTGCTGCAGCCCTCCTGCTCATCTGCTGGCTGCCGGGATACATTGACCCCAAAAGGTTGAAAACCCCTGCGTCTCCTGTTTGCACCACCCCGATCACAAAAACTCGTGAGAACAGAAAACCACTTTCTAGATTTTACACCACTTTAAATGAGATCAAAATCGGGCTCTTCCTTTTTCATTCTGATTTGATGAATTCCTTTAATACATTCAGAAAATAAGAAATGGACTGAAAATTCTGGGGAATAATAGCATAGTTGTTTGACAAATACCTGTGAAAGCAGTTGTTCTATTTATTCTATCCTTTCTATTTCCATGCTAAGCATAATGTGTGGTAAAAGGATAATAGAGCTTCCTTGTATAAACACTGTTTAACTGCATGTTCAAAGATACTTTCTGCAAAAGACTAACATCTAGTTTTAAAATTTAGTTTTTGATGCACAAGGACTCTCTTCAGAAGACTAATGGGAGTTTGTTATGGTCTTGCCTTGATATAGCTAAAGGCCTAAAAGAGTAATACTACTGCTAAAAGTACCTGCACTAGCAGGGATGGACTGTACCTAATAGCTCCTTTCCATCTCTATACTTGTGATTCTTTAAAACTAAGTGAAGACTTGTAATTTATTTTAGCTCTTCTCGCTTTAAGGAAGGGAGATAATCTGATTATTGCAGTCCTCAAGCAGATTACAGTGGGCAGGGAGAAGAGATTTAAGATAACTCAAGAGACTGAATAACTGTTCTTGGTGTCAAAGGTCACTACATTTAAGTCTGAGCAAATAAAATTGCTTCATAATAAACTCACAAACAACCCTGTACACTGGTGGGAAGGCAGACCTTCAAACTTTGGTAGCAATTGAAATTGGCAGTAGAAGAGTACTATATGGCCCTAAATATTAATAGAAGTCAAGATTTGTTATTTTTTACACAGGCATGAAACCTGAATAATAGCTCTGCTAAATTTGCAGGGGTTACTCCAGGCTTACACCGATATTTATAAATAACCTCTTTAATATTCCAACTGATGATGGGCTTTCTGTATACTTTGTATTCTGTCTAGCTACAGCAGGAAAAGCTAGGTTTAAAAAGACAAAGCATCGTCTGGTGGTTTGAATGCAGGATTTGGAGTGGCACAACTGGTTACAAAATGCCCTAATGCTATCTTGAAAATCTTCACCTGGGTGTTGAAGCGAGCTCTAGAATTGGGAGGAGGCACTGGTGGAGGTGGAAGAATCTCAAGTAAGATGTTGTGTCCACTGCCTTTCACTCCTGTCTTCAAGTTCACTAGCTTTAATAGTTTAAGGTGTTGATGTTAGTAACAAAAGTCAGGATAGGAATAGTTTAAGTAAGATGGGATCAAATTCTGCTCTGGGTAAATGTGGTTGTATTCACTTCATTTCTTTCCTGTGCTATTATATGGGTGCTTTAATAAAAATTCCATCACATTCTTATTAAAATCAATTTTTCCTGAACATTTTTAGTTACCAAAAATGTGCCTTTTATACTGATTTTGATAAAAAATATGGATTTCTTTCCAATTATAATATTAAAATTAACTTTCTCAAAAACAGCACATTCTAGTAACTTGAGGTGGCTGGACCTGATGATCACACAAGGTCCCTTCCAGCCCTAAACTTCTGTGAATCTGTGATGAACAAGTATTTCATATTTTGAAAAGAGATGAAAATCACCTTCACTGTAAATGACATTCTAAATGCATTTTGGATCCCCTCTTTAGAAAATTAGTTTATCTACCAGCTGGTCCCGGTCTTAAAATCTTAATCCTAGATTTTATTTCCAGCTCTGCTGGTATCTCTGTGACTTTGTCTATATTTCAGGGTGGTTTTTGTAAATGGAGGAAAACAATGCCTACCTATAGGGTTTTTGCAAGGCTCAATTACTTTTTCATATGGAAGACCTATATAAATGTGAGAGAGCTCATTATTCAGGGCAGGAACTGAGTCTTGGCGCAATGTGTAGCACAATGAAGTCCCATTTCTGTTTGAACTTTTGGGCATTACTGTTAGATTCATGGAATGGGGCAATTGCTCTGAGTACCTCTCCGACCTGCCTAGACATAACACCGCTGGTCTTTTCTTCATCATTTACAGGATCACCAGTTTTTAGCTTTTATTTCCTCTTTGGTTCCTCTGAGACTATCAGTTATGGTCATTTTAATGGAGATTTTACGAAGTATAAATCCCACTGCAGTTGATTCTCATTAATCCATTGTAAAAAGTTATAACTCATGCTTATTGCCAAAAGCTTTGCACTGACCTCTATTTTAATATCCTGGATAGTTGACAGGTCAAGTGACTTTTTGACAAAGTTGAATCTTTTAGCACGGTAATAAGAATAATGTTCCCATGCAGAAAAATAATGTCACTCAATGAAGAAGTACTTGTAAGCATCAGATGCTGTATGAACAGACACTGTGATTTATTTAATTAAATGTTTGACCAGATCTAATATATGTAAGTGTGTTTATATGTAATGGATGTACATAAAAAATGTGTAATAAAAGTTCTTAAACAAAAGGAAGAGCTATATGGTTATTTATGGAAAGCTAATGGCCATACCTCTTCGAAAGAAATGTTTATTTCCTATGGTTTTATGCTCAGTGAGTTGCACATTATTAAAAAAGAAATAGCATCTCTTAGCTATGATATTGATAGATAGATGGCATCATATGATCAATCATATGATGGAAAATTTTTTTTTCAAAGTAGGAAAGAAAGTTCAATGTTATCAACATTCCCCAGATTGTCTTTGAAAAACTAACCATACAGTCTAAAAAGAAGCAGAAAAAACAACTCACTAATAACTAGGTTTATTATTAATATTCTGAAGACTGTATTTTTTCCCATAGGGGCTTTTTGCTGGCTGACTGAATTGCTAGAGCTTTCTTCATTCTGCATCAAAACGTTCTCCATTTTCCTGAGAACAATAGGGGACGGGATTAATTGGGCATCTAGAAATTCAGAATAGGCAAATGTTTGCAGTAAGGTGCTCTCTGAGGGAATCATAGAGAAAGTGGAAATGTAGTCTTACTTTGTATGAAAACAACAAACAGCTTTTGTTGCTTAGTGTTGGCCACTTGTGGGGTTCTTAAAGTGCTAATACTTTATTTCATTAGGAGTCCACTGATTTCCTTCTCTCTCTCTCTCTCTTTCTCTCTTTTTCTTTTCTTTAATAAGAAAGCCTTAGAAATGTGAATCATACAAATATTGATACGTACGTCTTTCCTTTTCAAGATCCATTTTGTTCACTGTAATTGATGTGCCTGGTACAGATAATGGATGAAATTTTTGGCCCCATTGAACTCAGTGGCAAAACTCCCGTTGACTTCAGTGAAACCAAGATTTTTATTTTTGGTGTGTCTATTTCTGTCTTGTAGATTTAGAAAAGTATTGTTCATTTAAGGCCTGAATCTGTCACTCTACTGCACATCAAGTAGTATCTAACTACGTAAAAGAACAATAAAAATCCCTATGGAGTTAAGGCAAAAAACTCATCATGAGTAAAGGTGGCAGAATTAGGTCTTCACCATTATCCCTTCAAGTTGGTGATTATCTTATCAGTGTGCATCTACACATGCATCAACTCCAGCCTTGACTTACTGTGCAGTAAGTTACTGCACAGTCGGTGCATCTACATGTGATGCTATATTGCCCTAGCAACACACTATGTTAACTTAGGGGCCATAGGCAAAAATCATGACACTGCAGCTACATTGTCGTAGTGATGTACTCCTTCAGTATAGCGCATCACTATGGCGACATAGCAGCTAAAAATAACTGTGCACCATACGCATGGTGCAGTACAGGCTATTACTACACCGTCATTTAGTACTTCCAAAAGGAAGTACTAAATGACAGCTCAGTAACAACAGCACCGTAGGGGCATGTGTAGATGTGTCCAGTGAGGGTTTTTGGGTAGGAGTCTACACATGCAGGAATTAGGAAGAAGATTTTCTCCAGTCACAGCAGCCCTGCAATGCATCCCTGCCACCATGTAGGGAGCTCCAGGCTTCCCGTGGGAGCGCCAAGCCAGGAGACAGCTGTCTCCTGGCCCCAAGGGGCTACCTGCTGCTGCGGTAGGGACAGTGTCCACTGCCCCAGCAGCAGGGAGCTCCTAGCCCTGGTTCCCCCATCAGGGGTATAGGGCTTGGAAAGAGATGCAGGGGAAGGGCATGTCCAAGCCCCCTCCCCTGATCCACCAGTGGGGCAGCTATCAGGTAGCTTTCTGCATCTCCTTCCAGGCCCGGTGCTTTGATCACCCAATCAGGGCATAGGGCTGGGACCTGCCCTTGACCATGACAGTTCCCAGCCAGGCCCAGGCTGTGCAGCAAAGTCTGCATGTGCAGCCTGGAGCTCGCTGGGGACTACTCAAAATGCAACAGTCCCCAGCCACCTCCAGGCTACATGTGCTTCCCCAGCTGGCTGGCTGGGAACTGTCCCAGTCACTTATGGAGTGGGAGATGGAGAGCTTGTACCCAGCTTGTTCCCAGTCCCCGCTCTCCAACTGCAGAGCAGGGGCTGGGAACCAGCTCCCAGCCCCCACTCTGTAATCATGATTGGACAGTGTGGGCTGGAAGCTCCCTGCTGATGGGGTTGGGGATATTGTCCCCACATAGGCACGCAGGGTGGGGGCCCAGGAACTTGTTCCCCACCCAGCTTCATGTTCATGGAGCTAGGTGGGGAACAAGCTCCCCAGCCTGTTCCTCACCCACCCCCCCACAAGCTCCATGCTCATGGAGCTGGGTGGGGAACAGAATCTTCTGCCCCCACCAGTAGGAAGCTCCAGGTGCCAGCTCTGTGGTCTCAGGACTCAGGCAGACATTGCCCCAGCAGCAGGCAGCTCCTGGGGGCAGGGAGCTATCTCCCGCCCCATGATGGACTGCTGCCAGGGAGCAGATTTTGGTCAGACTTCTACACAAGCACTATGGAGCTGTTACTAATCCTGAGTAAAGTTGCTACTTGCATTTGTAGGTAGCAAATTTACTCAAGATTAGGGAGGTTTACTGCAAAATAAGCATGTGCATGTGTAGACACACATGGTTATGTAACAGTAAATTATGCTAAATGCGAAGTTAATGATGTAGATGCACTGTCAGGGCACATCCACACATGCAGGCACATGCACTTGCAGCAGCTCAAATAGGAGTGACACAAATTTGTGCCAGAGATTTTTGTCTCCGTGCATTTGCCTGAACATGAACTTTGGTGTGGGGTAAACTGTGCCACTTGGGCCAGATTGACCCAGCCCATCTCCTCTCAGATCTTCAGCCAGGGGGAGCTAGACCCTGGGGCCAGCACCTGTGCTGACCTCAGCAGTATAAAAACCTGCCCTGGTGAGAAGCTCAGGGCTACTTGTTCTCAAGAGACAGTTGACATATGAGGACACTAGTCCCCTGTGCCAGCTGGACTGTTGCAGGAAGCCTGACCTACAGTGACCCCTGGCACTTGCTGCCACCTGCAACAGCATCTGCCCCTTTGAACCTGCAGCCCCATGTCTGCACACCTGCCAGAAACAGATGAGGACTGCATGGTCACCTGGCGTGTAGCATGGGCACTGTAGCAGAGCCATCTGCACCTCTGGGCCAACTGCCAGTGGGCCTGGGCTGCACAGTTGGCCTTCGTGTAGCACTGCTGCCACATGTGCCCCTGCCCTGCTATCTGGACAGCTATTGCCTGGAAGATGTTTTTAGCATGGTGGCCTGCTTTGAACTGTCAAAGCATGTCCTCCTGGCCCCAAATGGCCAGGATATCAGCCACCCCATTTGCCCTCCAGCTGGGTCCTGGATGCCAGCCCCGAGCAGGCTTCTCTGCCTGGGTCCTGCCACTTGCCTCACTAGCAGTAATCGTGATGTTCCCTATTTAAAAAATGTAAATTCTCTGATAATAAAATCCTAAATTCACACTTTAAATTAACCCAAAATCTGTGTTCTTCCACAATTAAAGCAAAAGACCAACACCCAGGTCCCGGTCACAACGTGGCCTTGTCCCACTTCTGCATACGCCAGCACACTAACGGCGCATTGCCTGTGTGCTGGAACAGCTGAAGCACTATAGAGATGATCTGGCCAGATACCAGAGCATGTCTCTGGAGGACCTGCCTCTGGGTTGCTTCAGGGCACAGTCCTGGACCGTGCCTTGCCCTGCTTTTTTCCACGAGTTTCTTTTTCTATAGTTGGATTTCCAGGTATCAAATTTAGAGTCCAAACTGTAAATATGCAGCATGGGGAACACTTTTTTGTTCCCAGCATGCCTCTTGCAGCATCTCAGACTGCTTTGAGATAGCTCAAGAGGCAGATGCGCACTTGTCTGGTTGTGCCCTTGGAGTCCTAGAATCTTCACTTTTGCTCTTTTTTAAGGTCAGAGGATTGCAAAAGGTTTCTCATGAACTCATTGTGAGAGAATCCTGAAGTCTGCATTTCCGAGTTTCAAATATAATCAGCATTGTAATGGTGTGTGCTAGGAGGGGATTGCACTTTGCAATCTAGTCCTATCAAAGGATATAAATCAGGATTACAGTTAGTTCCACCTTGCTACATAGCAGCAGTCAGTATTTCCTGCACGCACACTTGTATTGATACCTCTTCAATTTTAAATGTCCCACAGAAAGCTCTTTAAATTGCAAATGGGATAGCTGGTGCTCAGGGATCTAATAACTATAGAAACAAAATGTCTTTAAAAATAT
This sequence comes from Crocodylus porosus, assembly GCF_001723895.1. Taxonomy (NCBI): domain Eukaryota; kingdom Metazoa; phylum Chordata; order Crocodylia; family Crocodylidae; genus Crocodylus; species Crocodylus porosus. Next base: position 23,789,438 of record NW_017728914.1, read on the forward strand.
TTCCACGTTCCGGATATTGACGATATTCAACTGAAACATTTTTATTATTTCCTTGGTTTTGTTTTTTGGGTTTTTTTTAATTCACACACTGCACATCTACATAACTAGTTTCCATGGAGAATTAGATCTTAAACTAACAAAAGCATTCTGAAAATAACCAACTTTTAACAAATATAACGGGTAAGGAATTGATTGGGTCTTCTGCATTAAACTGACTCACAATATAAATTAAGTTTTGGTAGCGGTATGTGTTTATGCATGTATACATGCACCTACACACATACAAACATTTACCTAAAACCTAAATTAGAAACCAGATACAACAGCCTTGTATTAATTGTATGAGAATTGCCATGTGAAATGGAGGGGGGGAGCTCATCTTAGAATTGAGTAAATATGGTAGCTTAAGGGGTTGCTATTAGTAACACAAGTCAGGATAGGAATACTTTAAGTAAGACATGAGCAGATCTGCTTTCAGTTATATATTAATTCAACAGGATGATGATGACAATCATGCACAGATCCTAGGGGTATAACTGAGAGTACAGTTTGACCCCTGAGTTCTACCTTGACAATGGCCCTTCATTTAGGTTATGAAGAAGTTCAATAGCCTCAGCCAACATCCATTATTCAGTATGCAATGCAGTTATCTCTGAAGGAGTGAGAAAAGGTCATTTCAAGTATGAAGGTTGTTTACAGGAGAACACGAGATGTAATCTTGCTCAGACTTCAGAAGGTGTCACCAGTTTTCAATGCATCCCAAATCCTAGCTGATTTCACCCCTCCCATTCCCTTTAGTAGGTTTTGTCATCTAGAAGGGATTTGCACTTGATAGATTTCAGAAAGAATTTGAAAAAGGAAAAAAAATAGCAGCTGAATTCCTACAGCAATAACAGTGTGCCAGCTTCATGACAGGAAGGTCATTAAAAACCCATCCTTCTCCTCATGTAATAAAAGAGATATAGGGGATCCTGGATATTTATTTCTGAATGAAACTGAGTTTTTGACAAACTGTACAGCTACCTAGGATATTCCCTCTCATTTTAAGCTTGATATAGTTTCTTCTTTACTAGTGTTTCATACAGGAGCTGTCAGTGAAACTGTTAAATAACCCGTCATCTACTCTCTCCTTTATCTACATCCCTTTTCCGTCAATGTCCTATATTTAAATTATTCACCAGCAGGTTTCTTTTGAAGCATTGAGCAGCAACAGATAGCAGTGCACTGATGATTGAGGACTGTATTGTGATTTAAATGGTATGCTGATGCAGAAATTAAGAGGGAATAAGACCCTCCTTATCATTTTGAATGTGTTACATTCTGGGTGTGTAGGGGTAAAGCAGGCTGCACATTTCTTAACCTGTTCTTCCCAACCCATCTAGAGCAAGAGGATGATATGGCAAAATCCCTGACTTAGGGGCTGATCCAGAGATTGAATTTGAGTAGGTCAGAATAGGTCCCTGAGTGCTGTCACTTCACTACATGGCATGTTGCACTCTGGTGGTCTCTAAATCCCGGGAGGAGAGGAGGAAAGGTGTCATCCAGCCCCTCCTGAGACTTTCTTGCCCACTTATCCGTGCTTTGACTTTTTTCTTGTTGTCCAAACCCAAAATGTCATCGAGCACAGCTGAACTTCTTTAGAGAGGTTCTTGCTGCCTGCTAGTGTAGGCTGTAAATTGATACACAGCTGTACTCCTGGAACAGGGAGAAAGTGCAGAAGGATATGTGCCTAAGAGTCTATGAAGCAAAGCTTCCTGCTTGATTACCTCCGCTGTGCTGTGGCACAATCCTGAACTGGTGTTTTCGTCATAGAAGAGTTTTCTTAGAGGCGAGCTATGGTGCTATGACTATGGGCACCCTGTACCTCCTACAGCTCCCCCCAAAAGGGCTCCTTCCTGTAAAAAGTGGGAAAACCAGGGGAGGATGCTCCATTGGAAGTTGGACTTTTCTGATTTTTTTTATTTTTTATTTCAAAACTCAGAAAAATACCATGGAAAATGCTACAATATTTGAATAGAAACTTTGTGCAGGTAAATTCCTGTTACCCTGGGGAGACATGCCATGCTCATTCCAGAGTATTAGAATAGGCAAAAGGTCTGATCCTACACATCAGACCCCACCCCTTCTTGACAGTTTTGCAACATGCAAAGAATTAGACCAAAATTTGCATGTTTTGTAAAGACAGTGTTCCCTACTCATCCTTTAATATAAGAAAATAAGCATCTTCATATTGATTCATGTAAAAGTCCAATGCATAGTAAAATGTATACTACTTGTATCTTATTCACATATCTTTGTGCTAAAAGGGTAAATGTCATGGCTGAAGATCATATAACATAGGACCTGACTGAGATAATACAGAGGTCAAGAAGTTCAAGAAAGTTTAATCTATGCAGTTCTAAATATCCTTGGTATAACACAGTGGTGCATGTCTGGGATTTCGTGGTTATCAAAATGTACCCAAAGTGCCTTTCAAATTTTTAGTGACATTAGTGATAGAGCAGAGATCTGCTCCAGGCTAATGGAAAATCTCTCTTAACTCTTGGCCGTATAGAACCTATGGAGCATGTCAAAATCTTACTAATTCTGAGATTCCAGTGATTTTTTTCCTTCAGAATTTCTAGTAATATATATATATATATATTAGAAATATATATATATTGGTTAAATATAGAAAAATATATATATTGGTTAGAAATATATATATATATATT
>NW_017728914.1:23792306-23807578 GCF_001723895.1 Crocodylus porosus
AAAAATCAGCAATGTATTGTGATTTTTTTTTACCCTGCATCATGACTAACTCTGATACACAGTTGAGCTGTTCATACCCTAGAGTACTACTAACATGTCCATCATACATAACAATTCACCATTTATACAGGGAGCCTTACAGGGACTAGATGGTTAGAAAACTTAATTTTTAAAGGAGAAATAGCAAACAAAACTATTTGTTCAATTGAAAAAGATCAGTTTCTTAATAAGAATCTGTTAACTAATTTGGTTGGCTTCAATTTTTTTCTTTTGACTCAACATTTTGAAGTTAATTAAAAACGTTTGTTTTTATTTGGGTTGTAATGTCATTTCATTTCAATTCCTTTTAAAAAATGAAATGCAGTGACATTTTACATGGAAAGAAAAGGCTTGATTTCATGGCAGACTGACATTCTGCTTTAGATCGCATTTTGATTTTTAAACCCGCAATACCTACTAGGAAGTTACGTTGAATTTTTAAAAATTATTTGAAAATTCCCTTGAAAAAAACAAAGTTTTCATCCAAACGGATATTTTCCCTTAAAAATGTTGAGTTCAAGCAAACGTTATGTTTGGCGTGGAAACTTTTTGCATGGAATATTCTAACCACCCTTCACCCCGACTCAAAAAACATACAGATGTGTTGTTCAGTCTTGGCGCTCAGAAGTGATGTGACAGGCAAACCTTAATGACTTTCTCCTGTAATTCACTCAATCCATAAAAGAATGGACACACAGAATCTGATCTCAGATAAGTCTGCCTGTTTAATGGACTGCAGCTAAGTGATAAAGGTTATGTATTATAGTACAGTTAATTTTTCCAGTCACTTAGCTGAGCTGCAATGAAGTTCAGGAAAACTGCTAGCACCCAGCTGGTGGAGGCTCGCAGTTCGGCTGTTTCTGCTTTTGAACATGCTCTGAAAGAACATGCTGACATTGTCTGACACTGATGACTCTCCTTCAGGTTTTTAATTAACAGAATGATGTCAGACATGATAGACATTTTGAGTGTCAAGGCACCACTTTAATTAAAATATTGATGTTAAATGAGATAGGCATTTTAAGGGTTCGTGACCTATGCCTGAGGACAGGCTTGTGAAGAAGGAAGTAAACAAGCTGTGAAGTGAGAAAAGGAATTGGCAGAAGTTATGAAATCTTTCATTATTTGTGAAGTGTGTTTTCTGATTTGGCAAATATTTGGAAGAGATGTATGGAGCTTCTCCTGGGGTGGATATATTGAGTCTAAGCAAAAATGAAATAAATGAGATAAACTCCCAAGCCCCAGAGGCATGAAGGTATTTAGGTATCAACCTTCCATTGTACACCATACTATTAAACACATGTAACTAACTTCACAAGTTTTTGCTCTCAATTCACTTTTGAAAAAATGGGATTTAGACTCTTATATACTTAGAAACTTTAAAAGTTGCCCTTAAAATAAAAATATGTACAGTGCTCCCATCAGTGTACTGTAGAATACCTAAGACTGTTGAATGTGTTTATCTATACAATGCTGTAGAAAAGTACTATTACCATAAACTTTAAAGATAGGAAACAGAGAGAGATACTTTAGCAGAGAAGAGTGTGATCCACCATCTTCTGAATCTTGGGCTGGTCCAGAGGATTGGGGCTTATTTTTTCTTACAGACATCTCTTGCTTTCACAAATAAATGCATATAGGAAAAATGCACAACTGTTTGTGCCTTTCAAGTCCAATGGCTGACTCTATTGGGGAGTTGGGGAAAACTAGATGAGTCTTTAACTTCCTGTGACATCATTGTGCCAGTCTTTTAAACTTTTGCAATGTCCTGCAGACAAAACGGGCAACTCAGGGTTGGTATTACTTCTGTATATTTTGTCTCTAAATGGATTAGCACCACATGACAATGGTTAGAAAAATGATTTATTTTATACTTCTGACAAATAGCTACAATAGTGATAGCATAGATTTCATAGACATTAGGGCTGGAAGGGACCTTGGAAGATCGAGTCCAGCCCCCTGCCCGATGCCCCAGGGGCAAGAAGTCAGCTGGGGTCACAGGATCCCAGCAAGATAAACATTCAATTAACTCTTAAAGGAGTCCAGAGTAGGTGCTTGCACCACCTCTGGAGGCAGTCTGTTCCAAGTCTTGGGGGCTCGGACTGTAAAGAAGTTCTTCCTTATGTCCAGCCTGAAACAGTCTTGGAGACGTTTGTGACCATTTCACCTTGTCATCCCATGGGGCACTCTGGTGAACAGGCATTCCCCCAGATCCTGATGTACACCCTGTATATACTTATAGGCTGTCACCAGGTTCCCTGTGAGCCTGCGCTCTTCCAGGCTGAAGAGTCCCGTAGCTCTCAGCCTCTCATCATAAGGTCTGTTTTCCTGCCCTTGGATCATGTGCATGGCTCTCCTCTGGACTCTCTCAAGCTTCTCCGCATCCTTTTTAAATTGTGGAGCCCAGAATTGGATACAGTACTCCAGCTGCGGCCTCACCAAGACAGAGTACAGCGGAAGGATGACATCCTGGGATTTGCTAGAGAAGCATCTATGGATGCAAGCCAGAGTTTTGCTTGCTTTTCCATCTGCAACATCACATTGGTAGCTCATATTCAACTTGTGGTCAATCATGATCCCCAACTCCCTTTCAGCTGTGGTGCTAGGAAGTGTAGCACTGCTGAGCCTATACGTATGCTGCAGGTTTTTCTTCCCACCTTGCATTTTTCAGAGTTGAAGGCCATCATGTTTTCATCTGCCCATTTTCTGAGCCTATCAACGTCTGCCTATATCACCATCCTGTCCTCGGGTGTAGACGCTTTGCCCCAAAGTTTGGTGTCATCAGCAAACTTGGCCAGTCCACTTCACCCATTAATGAAGATGTTGAAAAGGATAGGTTGAAGGACGGAGCCTTGGCAGACCCCACTGGTCACAGTGCGCTACAGTGATTGACTTCCATCAGCTACCATTCTCTGGGTCCAACCTCGAAGCCAATTCCCTAGCCAGCGGACTGTGATGTATCCAAGGCCTCATTTGGCCAGTTTTTCTACAAGTTGATCATGAGGGAGTTTCCTATATCAACCCTGAGTTTCCTGTTTTGCTAGTGTAATGAGCTCAGATCCAAACCATGGACCCAGCCATGAACACAGCTGGTCCTAACTGAGCAATCAAGGCAATCAATCCCTGAGTCTGCAGAAAATAGTCCCCACCATCTTCAGCCTTTAAAAACTTGTCCCAGACACAGTGTGCTGTCTTCAAAAAGACTATGATACATGCTCCTAATTCCTTTGTCTTCGAAAAGACTATGATACATGCTCGTAATTCCTTTGTAGTTCTTTGACTTGTTCTTTCCTGAAACTCTGGTTTAGACCCCTAGCTTACCCTGATTCTGGTTTGACTCCTGGCTTACCCTGACTCCCGCTTTGATTCTTGTCTTACTTGGAGCTCTGGTCTTAATTCCTGACTTACTGTGAGATCAGCTTTGACTCCTGGCTGACTGCAAGCCCCTAGTTAGCCACATGAGCTTTCCCACCACCCCATACTTCTGTGTGTGTGTGTGTATGAGAGAGAGAGAGAGAGAGAGAGAGAGAAAATGTACACACACATATACATACACAAACACATATATCAAAGGCTTTATCATTATTGTGACTGGGGACTTCCTTATGCAGGGTAAAAGAATAGTAAGTGGCATTAAGAGCTAGTTATTAGAACCATAGTCTTATGAGCATGGATCCTGGTTTTCTTATCATAAAAAAAACACAAATTCTCTGATAACCCCCCCCCCCAAAATCCTTAATTAAAATTCAAAGCCCCCTGCAGCCCCCCTAGACCTGCTGGTGCCCTTCACTCACCCCCAAATCCATCCCAACCCTTCTGGTGCCCTTTATTGCCCCCACAACAGCCCCCCACCCTACTTGTGCCTCTTGCGTCCACCCACAGGCCCTGCACCCTGGCCCTGCTGGAGGAGGCTGCCAGCTGCCAGGGCTATGGGGCCAGGGACCCAAGTCTGCAGCTCCTTGCCCCCAACAGCAGGCAGCTGCAGGAGAAGCAGCATGGAGCCAGTTCCCCCACTGCTCTGCCTGCTCAGGTGGGGGCGGGGCTAGATTCTGGTCCCTCCAGCCCTGTCAGTGCCCCCAGCCATGACCCGCAACCCCCCAGCCCTGCCAGAGAGGCCCTCAGCCCCCTGAAAGCCCCACTGACCTCAGGCTCCAGGTGCAAAGAGTGAAGCTGAGCCAAGTGGAGCCATGGCCAACTGAAAGCCTCAGGCCCCACCCTTGCCCTCCCCCTCCAGGCAGGGCTGGGGGTTTCCTGCCCTGTTTGCAAACAGCTCTTGCAAGCTGGAGCTCAACCAGGCTGCAGAGCTATTTGCAAAAGCAAGGAATTCGTGGCTTTTTCTGATAAAAGGAGAAATCTGTGTTTTCTGATAAAAAGGGGAAATCCGTGGTTTTCTCTGTTTTTCGGTGGGAAATGGAAAACAAGGATCCCTGCTTACGAGACATTACAGCTGTGCATGGTACTATATTTTCCACTTATTTCATATGTTAAGCCCTATGTCATATATTCAAAGGACATTTTCCGTTGACCTGCTATTACAAATAAACCATTCTGGTAAACAGAAGCATATAGCATCTTTAACCAAAACACTTAGCCTGAGACCAGTCTAAACCCTAGCCCACTAGAATAAGGTGGATCAAAGTTAATGACTGCAGCAGCTTTTAACTATGTTTTTTAGAATGTTGATGTTTCTTCTGGCAGAAAAAAAAATCTTGAGGAATCAATATCTAAATAAGAAATAGGTTGTATCATTAGTTTTAATATTTTACTCATTGACAAACTGTATTGATTTTGCTGAGATTCACTGATATAATATATATTTAAAAAGCAGAAGTTTCATGGAAAATTTTGGAATGCATCCTGCTTAAAAAACAATTCCACTTATGATGGAAAATCTATTTTTGTTTGCCATCATTTTTATTAGGAAAGGCATTCACATTAAAACCTGATGCATCAAATATCATCTTTTTTAACTTGCTTATGGAAGCATTCTAGAAAACTTAATTCAAAATAATAGACTGCTGTAGATTTTATTTAACATGTAAAGTTTAATCAAAAGTTATATTCGTTCTAAATAATGTTACAGGACTAGTTTTAAAAAAGCATAGCAAGGAAATTTGCATTTGATAGGTTTTTAGATTAAATCCCTGAATATTTTTGCATTTATACTGAACCTTACTGGGTTGACCCCTTATTAAATTCTGTGGGCCTGATTTTACAAGCACTTACAGAAATACAACTAGCTACATGAGTAAGTTTACCTATGTAAAAGGTCTTCAGGATCAGTTTCCAGGTAAAGTTTTCTATAAAGATGGCACTAGAAGCCAGATAGGCCTGGACCATTTTTAATAATGGCAAAATCACGAGTCTAGATTTTTCCTTCCTTTTGACTTGTTTTGTACTCCATAATATCATTAGCTTCTTTGTACAGGACCTAAACTACGGAATGGAAGGTAAGCTGTTTAATCTCAGCTGACTCCAAACCAAAACAAGGACTACCCTGACCTCAATCGTCAAGCTCCAGTATGCTGATGATGCTGTAGTCTGTGATCACTTGGAAGCACACTTGCAGACAATCATCAATGTCTTTACTGAGGCATACAAGAAATGGAACTGACTCTTAACATTCAGGAGAATAAGGCCTTCCATCAACAAACTTTTAATGAGCAGTCCTCAGTTTTGGTCATTCAGATTCGTGGTGAGACTCTGGAGAACACTGAGAACTTCCCATACCTTGGAAGCTCTCTCTCACAGAAGGTTGACACCAATAAGAAATACAACATCTCCTCAAATGTGCATATGCAGCCTTCAGATGCCTGAGGAAATGGGTGTTCAAAGATCGCAACGTCAGATCTGAAACCAAGTTCATGGTTTATCAAGGAGTTGTGATCCCTATCTTACTATATGGAACTGAGATGTGAACAGCATACAGAAGACACCTCAAGTCACTGGAGACGTACCATCAATGCTGCCTGCAGAAGATGCTTTTGAATTCAGTGATAACACCAACATTAGTGTCCTCTCTCAAGCAAACGTCATGAGGATCAAGGCATTGTTCATATGATATCAGCTTTCCTGAGATGGCTACATCATGCAGATGTCTGACTCCAGACTCCCAAAGCAAGTCTTATTCTCCAAGCTCAGTCAAGATGTGTGCTCAAGAGGAGGGCAGGGAAAAAGTTTCAAGGACATCCTCAAGGCCAACTTGAAAAAATGCAACATTGACATCAGCTCATGGGAGATTATTGCCCTGGGCTGCCCAAATGGAAGAAAAGTCTGCTGCAAGGATATCAGTACTTTAGAATTTCATAATGGCAACAGGAGATGGAAAAACGGGAGTGGCAAAAACAGCATGTAATGGACTGAATCAAGAATCTAGAGCCACCCACCCCCCATGGAAATATGTTCCTGAGTTGCAGAATAATCTCTTGATCCTGGATTGGCATCTTCAGCTATCTTGGGACCCACAGATAAGACAATAATAGAAGACAATCATCTTCAACCATGAGGGATAGCTGAAGACATGTACATCAGTATTTGGCCATTAACAAATATTAAGTGTTCCACATAAAATTCCTTGTGCAGTTACGTTCAGTGAAAGTAATCTGGGCAAGATTAGATTTCACACTTAAAAAAAGCCTAAACTGAAGTCACTTTAGCACTTTCTGTCTATGTTCTTAATGTTGTTCTTCATCATAGTATCTAAGTAGATCAAATAGAAGGTTAGAAAATACAACTTTTATCATTGTTTGTTCAGGTATTGAAAATCCCAAACCTGGAAAGAAGTGTGTTTTGACTTCAAGTACACAAGTATCCTATAGACATTTCCACTACCATTATGAAGGAACTTAGGCCCATTTCTCTGTATCTTCAGGACCCAGGCCTAACTTTAGAGGAGCCCACACAGCATAGCAGTACCAGATTAGAAATAAGTATCTCATATATATTTATTCTGAAACTGTCTATTGGGTGCTGTATTGCCCAGAAAAAAATATTCCCTAAAAATCAGTATCAGATTGCCTGAGTATTCCAGGTGCTAACTCCTCTTACTGACATATTCAGTGATGTAGTGTTTCATCTCACAGAACAGGACCCAGTGAAATGAAGAGATTAACATACTGTTTTCTGAGACTAATTGTGTTGATTCAACATTGAATTGGCTTACTGCTGGATTGGAATCCTACCCATATAACTACATATCCTTTGTATTCTCAGTAGCATGGATAGGAAGGGACAGAAAACACTAAAGTTCATTCAAATATTACAGCAATAGCATTGGCAAAGTCTTTGTCCCGGTGCATATTGTAGGGTAGTCTTGGTATTTTCTGGTTTTGTGCCTTATAGTTGTTGCAGTTTGGAGAAATCCTTAAATAAATGGTTGTCTGAGAGTATAGAGACTTGGACTTTACGGTCAAAAAAGCCCCTCTTAGTCCTGTGTTCCAGACCTTGTTGTCATTGTAGGTACATTCCCATTTATGTTATAATCTTCCTTTAGAAACTGTTCCCATCTTGATGAATGAATTCATTTATAATTTTAAGGTTACTTGCTTGAGATGCCATGAAAAAGGGGGGGGACATTCTATTTACTTTATACTTTTAAGTACAAAGTAGTTTCCTTTTTTGTTAGTTTGTTTGTTGTTTGGGGGCTTGTTTTTTTTTGGGGGGGGGAATCCTTTTGTTTTCTGTTTGAATCCAAATAAGATATACATATTTTATATTCAAGAGTAGCAGCCTCCTCTCAAAGAAATAACTGGCAGTGAATGGGAAACTCATCTCTGTGCTAGACTGACAGCTTATCAATAATTCAAATGTTTAGGTCCTGCTGCTATAGAAGTTGAATCAGGGAGGATGGAATTAGATAAACAATCGGTGTATCTCAAGTTATATTTAGCGCTGTTATGGGTGAATAAAAAAATTAGCTTGCACAGGAGAGAAAAGAAAGAAGAAACATTGCTTTACCTGCTTTCCTATTTTCAGAAGACTGAGCCGTACATTTCAACATTAAATGACACAGCCCAATGCGCCGGTTGAAATGTGTCTGAATTATAATCAGTGCTGCCTACAGTATCCATATTCCTATGGTAATAAGCTGTTACCTGTTGCCCTCAATTATTCTTGGGCTACTGAGTATAATTTAACAGTTTCAAAATGTAGTCAACTGAAGAGAGGGAGGGGAGGAAAATCCAAAGGAAGAACAGGAACTGATGGTAACAAAAGGCTATTAGAAATGTAAGTTTAAATAGCCTAAATGAGCTGCACTGCACACTTTGAACTGTTTTTGCTATCATCAGCGTCATTGCTGTTACCCCTGGAATACGAAAAGCATTTTGCACTACAAAAATGGGCGTGACAATCCTGCATAGAGTTTATGGAAATAGCTTTACAAAGTGATAGGTCTTTTGTGCCTTAGGGACCTATGCAGACCTTATGAATCAGGTGATACAAACTTCAGACCAAACCAAAATGTGTTTCCTTTTTCTTTCTAATATATATTTAGATATTAGAAATCAGCTGAAGCTGCCAAGTTCTAATTTAGCTATAATTCTTCCAGGAGTTGAGTTGCATTTGAGTATGGCAACTGGGTTCAGACCAGTCTCTAATAACTAATGATCACTTGCTTTATTCCTTTTGTCAGCAATCCACCACCGAGAAGAACAAGCAAATTTGTGTGCTACAGCTATGCAATGCATTTAGCAGAGACTTGAAATTCAGTGCTTCCAATGAGCATACTCTAATACTTCAACATGTCTGTTAAGCATATACTACCTAGTGCCAGTTAAGAATGCAAAGTTAGACAAAAATAGCATGTTGTGCTTTCCACATGAGGAGCTCAAAATGTTTGTGACATGAATAAATCAAACCTTAGAGCACTCTGGGAAGTGTTAGCCTTACTTTCGACACGGGGAAACAGACACACGATAAATCGAAAGTTTACATTAACTCCTGACTTCCATGCCTGAATTTTTTAGGCACTAGATCAAGCTGTCAATCATTCTGTAAAACAGCCCAATTATATTTGTAATTATTTTCCTTGGGTAAAGATTACAGTTAGTTACTGTTTTGTGATCCATGGGTAATCTCCTCCTGATGATACGGGGTTCTGTGCATAAAGATCAAGGTTTAATGGATCAAAGAACCCTCAGGTGCTCCTGGTAAAATTAAAGTTAATGATGCAGTCAGCATGGAGAAAAAATTATGCAGGTTACTTTTAGACCCAATATTATTTCTTCCCTGTATTTGGTCATGTGCAGCATAATGTTCTTGTTTGCTTTCAGTATTGCACTAACTGCCTATACAAAAGGAAAATATATAGCTCTTAAAATGTCAATTGTCATAACTGGGCACAGTTGTTTACTTTTCATTGTGCTAGGGCAGGGGCGGGCAATTATTTCAGCTGCAGGGCTGCTTAATGAGTTTTGGTGAGCTGTTGAGGGCTTCATGGGTAGCCCCGCTCCTTGACAGTTGCCCCAACCCCTGGCTCCCATATGGGGCAGGCCCCTAACCTCTGATCTTTGAATTCCTGTCCCTTAACCCATATCTTTGAATTCCCACCTCCTAACACCTGATCTTTCCCACAGGAAGACCCTCCGCTTAGCCCCCCATCCCAAATACTCCTTTTGGGAGGGGGAGTTGCCATCTTCGAACCAGGAAAAAACCAAACCACACTAAAAGTCAAGCACCTACTATAACATATTTTAATTTTATTACAGATTTTTTTTGTCATGATTTGTGTTTGTGTAGTATATATAGAGTTGATTGTACAACAACTGAAAAATAAAGTCTTCCTCTTGTACATTGTGTGTGGGGTTTGTGTGTGTGTTTGTGTGTACGGTGGGGGGGTGCGTGTGTATGCTGGGGTGTGCGTGTGTGTTGGGGGTTGTGAGGGAGTGTGGCTGTGTGTGTTGGGGGGCGTGTGTGTATATGTCAGTGGGGGTAGGGTGTGGGTGTGTGACGGAGGGTGGGGACCCCCCACATGCTCCCCGACATGGCACACAGCCCCTGGCAGAAGTGGCATGCCCGGTGCAGTGGGGCGCAGCTCTGGCCAGTGCTGAGTGTGGGGGTGATGAGTGCAGCCTGCTTCTACTGCGAGGGCTCTGCACAATGCACCTACAGCTCCTGCACTGGCACCAGGGGAAGCCCCGCGCTGGACTCTGCAGGGAAGTAGGGGGCAGGGCTCCCCCCACTCCTGGTGGGGTCTGGGGACCTGTGCAGCAGGGGACGGGGAGGGCAGTAGTTTCCAGCATTGGGTCTCTCCTAGTGCAAGCGGGAGAGCTGCAGGCGCGCAGCACGGAGCCCCTGTGATAGAGGTGACCGGGCAGGCTACTCTCCTTCCTCCTCCCCATGTGCAACACTGGCTGGAGCCACGCTGCACTGGATGCTAGCGCCTGCACCGGGCATGATCACCCTGAGTGCCCTGCCTGTGCCTGCTGCCAGCGACGCGAGCTGTGTGCCATGTGCGGGAATGTGTGGGCAGTCCCCACAACCACCACTCTCCCTCACACCCACACCCTGTCCAGCTGAGCTCCGAGCTCCCACCATCCCCTTAGGTGCAGGCTCTGCACTGCTGTCCATGCTTCTGCCCAGCCGCTTCCCTCCCTGCTGCCCGGAGTGAGCTAGATGCCTGAGAAGCCGAGCAGGCTCCCATTCATGTTGGCAGGGCGGGGCCCTTCTGCCAAGGGTGGGAGCAAGGTGAAGTAGGGTATGTTGGAGGGTGTGGTATGTGTGGGAGCCTTGCTCCCCCCCTCATTGATGGAAGGGCTGGGTGGGGCACAATTAGTTAGTGGATGAAAGTGCCTAGTGGGCCAGATCTGGCCTGCAGGCTGTCTTTTGCTTGCCCCTGTGCTAAGGGGAGTTCATATCTAAGCATTATTTTGCAAGCCAAGATAATGCCAAAGCCTAGCTGAGAAAAGAACAGGACTAAAATGAAAAGTAGGTGCCTTCACTTTCTTTGAATATCCCAGCTTCCAAGATGGTTGAAAATCCCGTGCCTAATGTTGGTCACCCCATAGTTAGGTGTTTAAAGCTTTGTCTGATTTTCAGAACCGAGCAGCAGAGCAGCCAGGCAGCTCCACACCTGGGACGGCACTGGCTCCTGCCGTGCCAATTGTGGCAGCACAGTCAGCCACCACTGTGGCAAAGGCTGCTTTTGTGCCCTCCCCAGCAAAGGCAGCACCCAGAACTGCTGCCCCAGTCCCCCCCACCCCCCATTACACTACTGCTGAGCAGCTGACATCCCCCAGCCAAAGATACAGTTCAAGTCAGTATAGCTCCACTGAACGTTAAGCACTCATTTCTTAAAATCTTGACCATAAGGATTCTCGTTTTTTGAAGAACAGTGAGTAAGAATCTGACCCCATGGCAGGAGGCCTGGATGAATGTGCCAGTGCTACTGGATCTAGCGTGTGCATTTCATACCCTTGCATTAGATCGTCTGGTGGAATTCCCAATCTTTTTATTAGTCCCTCTTTCTCCCCTCTGGTGCTGCCTGTGAATCGTCAGAATAGCTCATTGTTGACTGCTAAGCTTGCGAGGCTAGAGGTGGAGGACTGAGGCGAAGGGAAAGTTATATGCAAATAGAAAGCAAGGCAACATGGGCATTTTTAAACCCCGCCCCAACGTATTGAATGTGTCTGTCCCACAGCATGTCCACCTGTATCCATGTAATTACACCAGTAATTATACCAGTAGCACAACAAGATGATGATAGCCACAGTTTTGCACTTCTGAAATACAAATGAAGTAGCAGAAATGCAGAATTGCAGTCGGTAAAGAAAAAGCTCTATAAAGAGGTGGGGAAGTAATGAATATATCCTAAAACTGCCAGAAAACCCAGAACGTGTCATTTTTGTGTAGGTAATGTGACACCTTATTAAGCAGCGTTACCAACGTGTTTTCAAATAAACCATGCAAGGCTTTTTTCTTCATAGTCATTGTTAGACTCAAAAAAAAGGAGCGAGCACGTTGCTACCCAGCACTATCTCCAGTAGAACAGGGGCCATTATCTTGCTTTGCAGCCTGTACTGCATTTAGCCGAAGCAGATAAATTAAAGAAGGGTAGCGACTCTCTCTCTTATTTACATATGTAATGTTTTTGTTTCTCCCACATATTCTTTGTCACAAGGCTTGACCTCATCTGTGAAATTACAGATGATGGCTGTCAGCTGGTATTGGTATCCAGAGTCAGAAATGACAGCCATGAAGTACAAACCATAACTAAATGGTCAATAGTTCAGGCCAGAAACATTTCCTCTCAGGCGTCATGGAAATAAGTCTCTCTGTTTTAAAGCATTTGGACAAACTCTGCTAAGGTCAATTAAAATGACAGCCATAAAGTTACCAGAGGGATTTGGTTTAGTTTGGTTTAGATTACCCAAGCCTGATATTTTCAGTTGGGATTATTTTCCCAGGAAAGGTTCATTCTGTTCACTTGTTTTATTTTCTTGGGCCGAGACAGTACAATGTATGCAAGCATACAAACTTGGAACCGCAGGCTTGGTCTTTGTTAAGCAATACCCTCTGTGATACAAATGGTGACATGGATTCCAGCTGCATATCACAACCTGTTTGCTTTCAACTTGGCTCTCACTTAAAACCTGCAGAGACACATCCTGACACAAGCTCTTAAGAAGCATTTCAGAGAAATGTTATAGAGAGTGGTGGTTAGTGCAGGATTGCTTGTTGTATTTGATATGTATGTGTCCCCTCTCTTGGTAATGGGAACTCTTCCAGAATGGCGCTACTAACAGAAAACAGTCTCTGATCGGAAGCTGTGAAGGGACCAGTGCCACTTCTTAGCCACCTGCGTAGTGGAAAGGAAAATGAGAATGACATATTACATGTTTAGGAGGTCCTTCTATGATTATTCCAGGCTCTTGAATTTACTGACTCCTGAGCATTAACAGGCTAATTTATGAGTAAGCAAATGTGTAAATAAAAGGTCATTGCATAATGCAGTTATAGCTGAGAGTGAGAGATAGAGATAATAAATGTTAATCCAACTTAATGTACAGCATCTCTGCTTTCAGCACATGGTGTACGCATATTCATATGGATCTAACCCCACACGTCAGAAAGTTGCATCTGGCTTTGATCAGGAATGTCCCCCTCTGGAGTCTGGGAAAACCATCAGGTGCAAATCCACAGAGACAACCTTTGCAGTTTTCTGAAAGACAGGTTGGTATTTTTTTTTTGTCACCTAGCGCTATGAAACTTTCTCATTATTTCAACATCAGGCTCCTGTAACTGATGGAGAAACATATTCCTACATAGTCATCTTATCTCTGTAGGAAGAACACAACCTGAGTGACATGAAACCAAAATAACCTAGCTTTCCAGATACAGCCCCTGGCTATCTGTAAAATATTGATATGAAAAAGTGTATAATACACATGGTCACTCTAATGCAAATTTTTTTTTACTCTCCTTCTCCTTTCCATGCAACTTTTTTTTCCTTTGCTTTCTGAAAATTAACTTGTTAAAAAACAGTGAAGCACAGCTTACAAACTAGGTTCTCAGATAAGCCTGGGATTTGGAAACTGAGCGCCTAACTCCCATCGGCTTCTCTGAAAATCCCAGCTACATTTAGCTAGATGACCTTGTATGAAAATGTCAATCTATTTCTAAGGCAGCAATAGCTTCTTACATGGAAGCCACGTAACTCAGAAACTATTCTCAGACAAACTAACTCAGACAAACAACATAAATACTCACAGTATAGAAATACTTATGAACTCTACATGGTAAATATATTTAGACTCAGTTTCTAGCTAGAGGGGTAGTCTCCTGTATTACATGTTGAGGAAGAAACATGTTCTTATGTGATAGATTTGTTTGGTCATTTGACAGTGGTACTAGTGTGTGAAGCTGTGCGAAGGAGAAGATGGGTGAAAGGGATTACTCTCAGTTGCTGAACCTCTGACTCTTATTGTCAGACAGTAGCTAAGCTCCCATTGCCTTTTACAGTGCCAGGACTGGACATAAGGTAGGAAAAGTGATACCTAATGTAGGCTAGCAATAATTCCTTAATTTACTCTTTGAAGTAATGTTGGATTGCCTTAGGAGCAAAATAAAGACGAAGTAGTGTGTAATGGAAAAGGAAGTTAACACAGCTGCTCTCTCCTGCCTCAAGAACAAGACTTAAAACTAGGCCTGAGTGTGCCAGTAAAGCAGAGGCCTTGATTGAGGATATCTGGGATCTATACTTGCCCAAGTGGCATTTTGGGAGGCACCGAGCCTCATGAGTGTAAACCTTTTCTCCTTCTTATGACTAGCTTTCTGCATAATCAGTTGGAAGAAAGAGAAGGAGCCTCCCTGGACACACATTTTCCCCCTGTCATCCCTCCCTGCAAACTTTTTTCTTCTCACACTGGAAGAAACATCCTGGGAAGTAAAGAGGCTTTATCCTCTTCCTGACAGCATAGGATTGACTAATTCAGACCTCAGTAATTAAGCAGACCAAGTAAAATCAAGACTTTAATCAAAACCCCTCTCAGCTAAAAGCATGGATCCAATTCAGAATGAAGAAGGAAATCATCTGTGAATATAGGATGGAGCGTGGCTTGATATAAAATCTGAGTAGGAATGAGTGAATCAGTTGTTGGTTTTTGACTTAAATAGAAAGCCCTTAAAATTAACGTATTGTCAATTCTGTATGCAAGGACAGGGAAACAGATGAAAAATGCTTGTAATCATGTAGTCTATTCTTGTGGATTGCAAAGGAAGACAGGGCATTTCTTTTATGAACTGACACATTCTGACTTATTTCCGTGTAAAAACACCAGGGGCACCTGAACTTGTTCCAAGATGAATCTTGGGATAAAGGCCGCCATCAGATCTTCGAAACAATTTTAAACAGGCAGTTTCAGAATATCAGAAAATATCATTGCTTACAGGGCAGGTGATAACACAAATTGGAACAGAGCCTTTTCTTTAAAATGTATTTGTATGTATGGGCAGAAGAATGATGCTATATCAGTACACCAGAAACTTGTTACAGGATTACAAGTGTAGGATTATATAAAGGGCCCAATAAAATAAAACTACCTGCAAGTGCCAGAATATGCAGCCCCAGGGTTTCTAAAAATATGTAGACTGCACACCTCATGGTCTGAAGCCTACAATACAGAAAAGGATCTTGGAGTCATCACTGATGCCAAGATGAACATGGGCCGGCAGTGTGGGGAGGCAGTCAGGAAGGCCAACCGCACCTTGGCATGCATCCACAGATGCATCTCGAG
>NW_017728914.1:23807758-23832179 GCF_001723895.1 Crocodylus porosus
GGGAGATTCAGGCTAGACATCAGGAGGCACGACTTCACGGTCAGGGCGGCTAGGATCTGGAACCAACTTCCAAGAGAAGTGGTGCTGGCTCCTAACCTGGGGGTTTTTAGGAGGAGATTAGATGAACACCTTGCTGGGGTCATTTGACCCAGTACTCTTTCCTGCCATGGCAGGGAGTCGGACTTAATGATCTGCTCAGGTCCCTTCCCACCCTAGAAACTGTGAAACTATGAAACAATACAGAGGAAGTTTTGGAAGTTGCTTCTTGTTTACAGAGAAGAGCAATGGAGCAGGAGGGAAAAATGAGAAAGGACCGCAAGATATAGGGCAAGATGAGAAGGGAGGAGAGCTAGGATCTGAAAGTAATGAACTGGGACACAAAATTGGAAGTAAATGAAAAATGAAGGCCCATTTCAGGTAGATGTTAAAAATAGAGTAGGATATGGGAATTACCTCTTCAATGGACAAATCAATAGGACAAGCCCAGAGGGAGGGAATTATTGGACTTACAGCATCAGAGGCACTTTCACTTTCCCATTACTTGTAGCCCATCTGTAGTCTATATATGGATTTCTAGTGAGCACATCACTATCTAACATTCTGCAGCATAGATATTTCCCTGTGCCTAATCTACAGAATAATTTTAAAGGTCACCTACAAAGACACAATTAATACTGAGCTCTTATGCAGTGTTTTCCATCTGCAGAACTCAAAGTGATTATGTAGGCAGCTGGTAGCATGATATATATTTTTAAAGGTAAGAAGATTGGGGCATAGAAACCTAGCATACGCTGCCTACCCTCCTACTAGCTAGCAGGTTAGTGGCAATAATGGGTGTTTTCACACATGCTCTGAGGGTGGAGGGTGGGGGAGGAAGCGGCTCCGAGAGCCACTCTAAAGCACCCACAGCATCCCTGCACTTCAAAAAGGTGGCAGGAGTGCTTTAACTAAAGCTTGTTCAATGAGCTTCTCTTAAAGTACCTCCATCACCATTTACAAGCACAAGGATGCTGATACATGAGATGCTGAGGCTGCTGGAGGCACGCTAATTAGCTTGCTCTACCACACTCAATTAATTGATTAATTGAGTCTGCTCCAAAGCACTGTAATTACAGTGCATCAGAGCAGCATCCCCACATGTCTATAGGCACACAATAAGACCCAAGTCTCCTTGAGCCCCAGCTAGTGCTTTTGTCACATGGCCTTTTGTCCTTTTCTACTTATTTTTACAGAAAAAAACAAGTCCTGAAAATGAGTCTTTTTAAAGGGATTTGTTCTATGTATGGTGAAATGATTTATCTGGTTTATCTATCCCTTAAGAATAACATAATACATGTCAAAGGAATTCATGTCTGATCAACTCAATTTTACTTGGAAAATCCTATAGAGAGTTTGGTCAAAGCATATTTATTTAAGAAAATTAAAACTCTGAAAGTAAAACTCTGAATTAAAAGTCTGAAAGCACGGCCCTTTTCTGCTCAACCCTAACTCAGCCTCCTAAGAAAAACACATCGTTTAACACTGAAATACATATACAGCCCTCTCTATGTGGTATGACTGCTGTTGGACTGACATAAAGGTGGCTACAGTCCATCCTGAGAAATACAGAGGACTCCATTAACTTATAAATAACACTTAATAGCTGAGCTACTCTTTGCAGTTTGTAATGACTTGAATAAGACACAGGAAGAGGTAAAGGATTGATATTGGATTATTTGCTGAATGACCACAATAGTGTTTCTCAGTCTTTGGTGACGCATAGGGGGTGCACGTACACCCCCCCGAGTGTGCCGGTGCACCCCCTGTGAAAAGGCACCGCAGACATTGTCAGCGGCACCTGTGGGTGGTTACCACTCACCACCAACTCCCCCACCTGCTGCTGACACCGCTGGCAGAGTCTGCGGGCAGTCGGCGATCACCGCTGGACACTGCTGATGCTGCCGGCGGCGTCTGCGGGTGGTCACTGACCCCTGGGTGGCGCTTACCGGCCCCACCGCCACCGCGCTTCCACTGCTGCCAGCGCCGTCATGCCCCGCCAGCTGCCAGGGGCACATGTCATTCATGTTCTCAGTAACTTGTCTGGAAACATCAGTATATTGGTATGGTGTATACCCCATAAGGTGGAATGAGTACCTTTGATGTCACTGCAGCACTGTATCCATATTAGCTGGTGGTATCTCTTTAAAGAGGCCCATTTCAACCTGATAGTCAAGGGGGATGAAGGGGGTGCAAAAGTATGAAAACAAGTCCATACGGAAATATGGATGAGAAAGAGAAGTGGGCCACAAAGCTAAAGTTGATAGCATACAGGGAGATGGGAAGGTGTATGTGGAGCATAACTGCAGTCAGCGTGACTCCAGCAGTCTATCAGCACAACATTAGTTGCAGGGTCAGGACCATCCATTGTGAGGAAGGGCTTGTGAGTTAAGTCCTTCAGCAACACCACAGACCTGACTTCCTAGATATTTCTGAAATAAAACACCAAGAAGATTTAAAAATGAAAATGCTTTCAGGCCTTTCCTTGTCATGGTGTGATAAAACCCTAGGGTATCAGAGTGCTCCTAGAGACGCACACCAGGTTTGTCTAAGTCTATCGATCTCCGACTCTGCTGAACAGGTGGGCCTGGTTATTAATTTGCTCAGAAATCACGACTTACTGCAGGCACTTTGGTAAAATAACAGAAAAACAAAAGGGTTTTTTGCAAGGAAGACCAAATGGTGTAAAAAAAGAAAAAGTGATCAAATGCTTTGACAACAGAGTACTGTAAAACTGACAAAATCCTTCACCTATGTTGAGCTTACCGCTCAACCTTCATAAAAATTCCCATGAAAATCTCCTGCCATTGACCTCCCCCCAGCCACAGCCAGCTCCCTCACTGGGGAACTTTATTGGACTTACAGCATCACAGAGGGAACCCCGTGTGTCGCCACCCCAGCAGTCACTGTCTCCACAACTTTCTACACAGCCTCCCCACACCTACCTTCAGGGGAGCCAGCGAATCCTCTACCGTGTTTCTGCCTACACATGGGTTGGGTTTTAAAGAGTAGTCAGCTGTCCCTCACTCCCTGCCAAAAGAGGGCCTCTTCAATATGCTGACCCACTTGAAAACATGGCTATAAAAGTCACAATGAAGCCTACTGAATCCTGAAACCCTTTGAAATCTGGCCCCAGCTGAGAACTGCAGCTACTTGTAAATCTGCCTCTTAAGGAAATATCCAAAAATAGGGTATAAATCCCAGTTTTGGCCCTTTACCTTGAGATTCATAAATACAATGAAATATCCATCATGAATATATGCACCATAGTTTTAGGTCAGAAGCAATGAGAATATAAATACTTGGTTGCAACGACCATTTTGTGGTCAATGCAGGTTTGAGCCAGCAGCCTTAAAATTGTTGCACACAACATTCATTTGATTGGTGTGTTCATTAACTGACTTGATGCTTTTGGAAAACCCTATATTTTTCATGAATTATATTTGACCACAACAACAACAAACGTCCCAGCAGAAGAGAATGAACGGTGTGCCAGTGAATGTGTCAAGCCACTGGACATGTTTAGAACCGAATGCTGTAGCTTTTAAATACCAGTGATAAGTCAAAGTTATTTATTGTCTTATCACCAGATAACACACCGAGTTATCATGTAGTTTGGTTTCTACTCTTTCCACTGGAGTTATTGAGAAATACTATTCCAGCAATTCAGGAAATAACTCAGTGTCAACCCTTTAGCTCTTCCTGTCTTTTGACAAAGTCACTATGGGCTGCAGAGAGTAGCTCAGCTATTAAGTGCTGTTTATACGTTGATAGATTTCTTTGTATTTCTCAGGATGGTCCTTCAGGCATCAGTTTTGATTTGCTTCATATGGTAAAACCTGCTTTTTCCTCTGAAGTGTGGATGGCTGGAGTTACTACTTTGTTAACCTTCACTGACATCCTTTGACTAGTGGTAACTTGACTGCACTTTAAATCACTATATACATGATATGACTACACTGCACCCTAAAGGTGTGACTACAGACTGTGCAGACTTAACCAAGCTATCTCTAATAAATTTGGGTACCAATCATAGTGTAGCCCATGACAGCATATGGTTCAGGATGAGCTGCAAACCCTCCAAGGACCCTAGGTAAATACCCCTATAAGTACCCGAACTAACTACTTTCAAGTTGGCTTGAGTAGTTCTTCAGGAGCTGAAGTCATACCTTTGGATTGCAGTATTGAGTTCATAGCGAAGAACTTTTCTACTTCCTGCAAAATTACCTAGTTAGTGAGGTACTACCAGCTTGCCACCTTGTCAAAGATCAAGCTGTTTAGACTACAGTATGGTACAGTGTCCTATCTATTGCTTTTATTGGCAAGATGTAAATCATTCATAGTGTGGTAGGGGATGGGTAATCCTAAACTTCAAGGCTTTTCCTGGTCACCTATAGAGAACAGAAGGCAGTAGCCTAACTGTTGGGGGGTGACTGGGGCAACAGTCCTGGTCACTGCCTTTGTTAGGGGACACACACTGTGACTACGGTGGTGACTGAGCATGCAGCTGTAATCAGCACCACAGCAGCTGGCACTGCCCCAGACATCACACACCTACCCTGGGCACAAAGCTGCCTGCTACATCTCTGCAGGAAGGAATTTTCTTCCTCTCATTGACTTCAGGGTATTTTTTCCCACTTTTCTCTGTAGTGTGAGGCATGGTCCCCTTCTTAGACTCCTCTGAGCATAAACTGCATTGTCAGGAGGTTGGCAGTGACCTGGCCTCTCTTGCCTTTTACCATTGCTATGCTAGTAGGTATTCTTGGTGTTTCCAGTTTGCGGCCAGGTAGCTGTAGTGTGTGACGGTTTAGAGGCGATGATCTTTAGGAATCTTAGGTTGATGGCTGCCTGTCACCATTGGGGATTAGATTTGATAGCCGGGGAAACTCCTTCCAGTCCCGTAGTCTATTTATATCTTGTCATTTCTGTAGCAGATGAGTAGGGCCATGAGCAGGTCTGTCTTGGTGACCTTCTGCATGCACCACTTAGAGGGATGATGGTGCAAGCTGGGATAGTCCAGAACTAGATCTCAAGGCACCATTTTAGATATTCACAAACAACCGCATTGAACTCAAGTTGTTCACATTTCTATGCCCCTGATTTACATTGTTCCAGTTTCAGCTAGGAGGGGAATTACAAGGATATCTAAAAAAAACTTGATTATATTCTCTCACTAGACTGCTTAGAAACAAGTAATAACAGAACTTAAAAAAAAAATCCTGATCTTACATACCTGAGTTTTACACACCCTGTAAGGTTGACCAGTTCAGTTAAGCAGTTTGACTCTGGTGTGTTTTTACAAACGAATTTTTATTAATTCATTGACAGGGGAAAGGGTCAAGAGTTTAACTGGGCTCAGTACCAAGTCCTGGTTCTGACACTGGCTTTCTCTGTGACTCTGGGCAATTGACTTGGTCTCTCCATCTTAGTTTCCTCATCTGGATGGGTGGAAAAGTACAAGCATATAGCAGGGCTGATCCTTGTTACTTACTTTGTCCATGATCTCTTGGAAGTGTGTTGGAATCCCGACTGTCCCTGGCATGCCCAGGTGCCCCGAGATGCCTGGTGGGTGCTGTATGTATGTTTGGTTGGTTTGGGTTGTTTATTGTGGCCCTTTCTTTGAGGTATGGACTTCATTCTTTTGTGCCTTCTCTGTGCTGTGAAGTCCTCCAATTGTTCCAGCTGTACTGTCTTGTAATTCAAACAAGGGTGTTTTCTATAAAGTCCTAAACTGTTTGTGCCTTAGATATTTTCCCTCCCCGTAGTACTGTGACAGCTGATGTGCTTGAGGGAAGAGTTCCTAGAGGGGATCTAGTGATCGGGCAATCTCTGGAAGGGATGTTTGACTCTAGGAAGAGACAGGTTGCATTATTAAGTGGGTTGATATTGGTCACCTCTTTTAACTGACTTTTGCCAAGAGGCAGGTGTTTTTGCATTCCCTTATTAAAAATATTATTTGAGATTTTGTTACATTGTTGTGTTACATATTATTTCCACCCCCATGGAGATCTTTATAAATTTAAAGCTAACTCATTTTATAAAGTGGTAGGGGCTGGGGGGAGTGGGGGAGAGAACTGCCTCCTTCTTCCTGCCCCATCAATTCAGGAACAATCATGTTTCTTAAGGTGCTATTGAAGGGATAAGCAACACTATAAGACTTTATCAAGAGCCTTAGATGAGTGAATATTTTAGCATAAAGATAGTCTTAGGATCTAGGCCAGAGGCGGGCAACATATGACCTGTGGGTCAGATCCGGCCCACCATCTGCCCTATCCCTGCCCATGGGTCTCAGGCACACCAGGAGTTGTAGTCCATAAGGCTAGGCAACAGGGCAGGAGAAGGGGTAGCACAGCAGTCAGACTCAGCTTCCTGGCAGCCTCCACCTCCACAGCCTGGGAGCAGGTGTGTGCCCTGCCACTGCCCAAGCACCCTGGGCCTGTCTGCCCCAAACCCACTAGGGCACAGGATGGAGTGGGTGGACAGGGTCTCCACAGAGACTGGCCTGGAGCCCCCACAGGCAAGATGTGCTCAGCCAGATGGATGGTATGGGGCCATGGGTGGGCAGGAAGTGGCCTCCGGCAGTTGAACAGGTAGGTGAAGCCAGGGCTGGGAGTAGGGCCGGAGCTGGGGCTGGGATTGTGGGGTAGTGACAGCATGGGGCTAGGACCCAGGGCAGAGCCACGGTCTGCTCCCTGCATGTCCCCATGATGGGCACTGGTTCTTTGCCCTGTGGTTCTCTGGGGAACTGGCACCCATCACAGGGACATGCAGGGAGCAGGTCACGGCTCTGCTCTGAGCCTCGGGCTCCACAATGTCACCACCCCACGATCCCAGCCTCAAGGCTAGGTCATCACCTCTCCCCTCCTGCCCTTTGGCCCTCAAGAGCTCAGTGAAATGCCTGAAGTGGCCCTCCAGCCCAAATAATTGCCCACCCTGATCTAGGCCTAGAGCTTACATTTCCAGGATAACTTTTTTACGCTTTTCTCTGTGAAAAATGTAATTTCCTTAAATGATTTGTTTTGTAGGATGGAAAGCAGCAAGCAAAGAATGTACATTGGAGGAAAGAGACAGAGGACAGTACTTGGAAATCATAATGGCATCTTCATTCCCCATAACAGTGATGTTCAGTTTAAACACCCATTTGTAGATGTCTATCCTTTAAAATCACTAGGAGTTATGTTGCTCAAACAGAAGTACTTCTTAGGCAACTTTCAAATCAGTGACATGTTAAACAGTGAGCTGGGTTGTGTGCAGGAATTAGCTTCTGGATTTGCTGGCATTTTTATTCTTAATGATTAGATTACGTAAAGTTGCCCTGTGAAGAGGATAGTTCCTAGGAAAAAGTAAGACAGACAATCCTTTCCTATTTAGTTGTTATTAACACATTGAATATATCTTTGCACTTACATAAAGGTGACCTCCCTCCCCTTTTCCTCCTGTTAAGTTTAATGCAGCTTTTACATTTTGCACAAGGATATTAGGCAACAAATTAGCCTAGAAACTTCAATTAATCTTAATCCAAACTAGGCCCCTGGGAAGAGATAACCAAGCAAACAAAATTCTGAACATTTAGCTCATTTCCCTAGCCACACCAACTGGCAGGACAGCTCTTTTCAGAAAATCAATCTAAATGCTTAAATAGAGAATTACTCCAACTCCGGACCCACTTCTTTCATCGCTTACAGAGAGTTTCAGTCAGATTTTCATGTGACTTGTGTAATTGAGGTGAATTAGAAAGGTATTAAGCTACGCAAATAGCACAAACATTTTATACTGCCCTGCCAAAGATATTATGTAATTTGAGCATTTGTGGTTATACAGATAAGTAAGATATTAAGGAATACCGGGATCAAATCTGCACAAATGACCAATGTATTCTGGAGGTTTTAGGCCTCTCACTCAGAAGTTGCTCACAAAGGCATTTGTAAGGACAGGATACCAGATTAGATGGACCACTGGTCTGTCCTGAAATATCAATTCCAAAATGTGTTGAAGTAGGGAAAAACTACCAGCAACTGAATTGCCATTTGCAGTTTTAAACCAAACTAAAATTTAAGGATATAAAATACTGTTCTTTCTGTTCAGTACTGAGTCCTATGACCCTTTCCCAAAGGTATCCTCAACACAACGTATGCTGATAGGACTTGTAACTATCGTTGGCATCAGTGGTGGTCTTAGGTGTTCATTTTCTCAATATTTGATCCATCTGATTATGGAGGTATGATTCAAGTATGACCCAGCTGATAAGACTTATGTATGTGCAGTTACTCTTTATGATTCTGAGTAGCCATTACTTGTGAGATAAAAGGATTTCAGGAAGAGAGGAATGAAAAGGAACAAACAGAGAAGGGCATATTAGGTTTACATATGCGCATAGCAATGATCATATGCAGTCAGCTCAGCCTGGTGACTGATACTGAAATTACAGTGTTTCCTTGAGTTTTCAGGATGCATGAATATATGTTTAATTAAGCAGGTGCAAATTTATGGACCCTGGAGACTGAACTAGTGGAGCACAGGGCGTGTTCCTGAGGCCTTTTCAAGCCAGATTATCTCACATCAAAAGAACGTCAAGATACTATGGTAAAGATAGTTACTATGGTAACTATCTTTATTATTTATTACTCTGTTGTAGGTGGAATCCAAAAATGTACACAATAAAGGCTCCAGCTAGGATCTGAAATTTGAGGCCTGCAGTTCCTGCATTGTGTTTACTATGGTGTGATATGCTTTTGTGACCCTGATTTAGAGGCAAATTCATTTCAGTGTGTGAGACCAAAAAATGTAATTATACATAAGGGGTTAAAACCTTTTGGCCATAGATATTTAGCAGTGATCTGCCCAATTCTGAAAACAAGGTAGGACGCTTACGTAGGTGACGCAGAATAGCAACTAACAAAAGCGTGTTAACCTGTAGAATGGTTCCTATGTAGGGCTAGCATCAAGCCTAAATCTCCTCGCTAACACTGAGCCTTCACCACAGCCTGCTTGTACAGTATCCCTTGTACAAATTCAGTGCAGACCATGAAGCCCTGGGAATTCATCTATTCCCCCAAGCCTGGTCTATGAAATGGGTATAAGGAGCCTCTCTCCCCACAGTCCTACTCAGTAAGGACAGGGGTGCCTTGACAGGCTTTCTTCTTACTTTTGCCCCTGAATATCAGCAGAAGTCAAGGAGTCTTTGGCCTGATGTCCATTGTGGCTGGTGGAAGCTCTGTTTTTAATCAAACAATAATAAATAAAAGTAAAAATTGATGAATCTCAAATGTTGTTCTACTAAGAATATGGCTTATCTTGGCAACATCTGAGACCAAACTCTTATGCATTAGATACCATGTAAATCTGCACCATGAGATTTAGTACCATAGCAAGTCCTGACACAATAGGCCAGATAAAGGCTTGGTATAACCCCACTAAAGGCAAAAGGAAATACTAGGATTGTCTTTGTTCCAACATGAAGACCTCTAGCCCAAAGAATGAGCCATGGAGATGCAGCTATTTCACACGTGTGACAATTCTCTACCAGGGCTGTGCAAAACGGCACTGTTTCATTTCACCTTGAGTTTCAACGGTTTGATGGAACAGCGTTCCATTTCACATTTCATTTCATTCCATTGAAACAGAAAGGCTGTTTCGATGCTATTTCGATGTTTGGGCATGGGAGGCAGCCCAGCTGGACTGACTTCCCATCCCCAGCGCTACGGTCAAAACATTTCGACTTTTGAAACGTTGTGACTAGCCTCATTTTGTTTCAAGGCTATTTCGAGGGACTTTGTTTCATTTCGATTTTGCTGTTTTGACGTTGAAATGAGTTGAAACAGTGTCAAAGCGAAACAGCCATCGAAATTTCACGCAGCCCTACTTTCTACCGTAATGTGCAGAAGCTGCCAACAGCAACTCTTATCACGTGGCATATAGAAAAGAAAAGGGCGAAGGCTTTTCCAAAATGGTTGCCTCAAGATACCTACATAAGTGGCCCCGTTTTCAAAATGCTGAGCACTTGGTAGTTTCTTCCAGAAGCTGAGGAATCTACAGTTTATGTAGCAGTACTTAGAATAAAGCCAGTTATTTTAGCTGTTTGAATGTGCACTGAAAAACCTAGTTAATTATCTGTTGGGAAAATCTTGCTTTAAAACTTTTCTCCATCACTTGCAGGATTCCTACTTTGTAGGTAAGATTCCCAAGGAGTTTCTAGGATGTTGATAGAGTTAACTAAACAAAACCAACAAGAGAATTTTATGCCCCATATTGAAAACTTTGCCTATTTGTCCTCTGACATCCACATCTGCTTGTAACAGCATGGACTGCACAGTCTCAAATCATTATGACTCAATTTTAATTTGATTCTCTGTAGTCACTAACAATAATTTCTAATCAGGATGACATCTGGTGATGGCTGATAATAGCCCCCCAAGATTAAAATAGATACTTATTCAAGTCTTTACTTCAACCCTCATTAAAAATGTCAGGGACTGTCTGTCTTAAAAAAATGCATCTTTTTTAATCCTGAAGATTCTCATTTCATAAGTTACAATCAGGACCTAATGTGTCCAAGCTGGGTACCAAAA
This sequence comes from Crocodylus porosus, assembly GCF_001723895.1. Classification (NCBI taxonomy): domain Eukaryota; kingdom Metazoa; phylum Chordata; order Crocodylia; family Crocodylidae; genus Crocodylus; species Crocodylus porosus. The sequence goes on from NW_017728914.1 coordinate 23,818,363, forward strand.
AATATTGAGAAATGCATAGCAAGCTATGGCTTGGATAGTAGCCTACTTGGTCTAGCATCTTAACTACCACAATTGAATCACCTGAGTAGTTTTGGTCATACAAGTGTGTCACTGAACTTTTGGAATAAAAAAGAAAAGGTTGGGTTGTTTTGTTTTTTTAAACAGTAATTTCATAGCATCATGCATTAAATCCTGTTATCCTATAACTTATTAATGATAAATTGCTCTCAGGAGATATTAACTCTATATTTACAGAGTGTTTAGACATGCTGGCGGCTGTTTTAAAATGTACCAGCTGCTCAGTGCTGATTTAAGTACACAGATGTTCTTATTAGCATAACATTCAAATTCGATGCCCTTCTTATCTGCATCCTCCAAACGCACAAAAACAACAGCAGTAGCATCACAGGAGATTTATGCAAGAGGAAGCCCCCTCTCCCTCTGGAGCCTTCTGCACAGTCTGAATAAGCAGTCATGCAAAGCCAAGTACTGCTCTAGTTGTATACTTGGTCGTCTCTCTTATTTAGGTCACACTTACTGACAACAGGTGTGCTGCCCTGTAAAGAGGCATGTGGTGGTGTTGTCCCAGAGGAAGGACTTCCTGTAGGAGTGATTCCAGAATTGAAGTGAGATGTAGGCTACTTCTTATCTCCAACTCAGCTGACTGGCATGTTGAACTGAAGGAAAGGGTCTCACCAGTTTGTGTGTCTGGGTCATCCACCCAGATGGGTGAGTGTGTATTGTGCCAAGAAGACTGATATTCACACACATTTGTGGGTTTAGATCTGATTAAGCACCTGGGAGTGTTGAAGAAGCTTCCTCATCCTGAACACATACCTGTGGTTAAGAGGGTGCATCATTGCCCCTTGGCCTAATTCAGCTCAGATTATGATTAAAACTGAACACAAGTTGCTCCTTCTGTATGTAGACCTGCTGGCCTTGCTGAATAATGCAGAGAGGTGAGTGGGATGCAGATGAGAAAAGGATTAACAGTTTGCAAACCTGTCTTGTTAGAGGTTGTTATGAAACAAGCTTTTAATGACCATATTTGAGTAGGGAAAGGTGTGCTTAATCTGCTGGCACCAGGTAGCTTAATCTCAACATTGATAACAACCAGACCAAGTTAAGTAGTGGGCTAGTAAGGATCAAGGTCATGTTCAACACAGATTTCTAGCTTAATCCCTCCTGTGGGCAGAGGATTGTGCTGCATGGTTATTCCAGTGCATTGGATTAAGTCAAGAAATCAATTAATTGAATAAAAGCTTTGCTCATAACATTTGTTTTGAGAAAACAATGAAAAAGGGAAATTGATTTGCATTCTAGCAGTTAGTAATTAACAGTTCTCTTTGCTTTTGTTTTTCCCTTTTTTTCTCAACAGTGGTTTTATAAGGTGGCGAGACTCAGTTCTACCTGGCTTAGCATACACTTGAGCAGTCAATGTTAAACAAAAAGCCGCAACAATATATGCAGCCTTAGGTGAAATGGTAAGAATGCTGCAGTTAAAAAAAAAAGGCAAAACAAAACACAAGGAGACACTAATATTTGTGCCACAATTCATGGAAATATAAATAATGCAACATATGTACTGCCTAACTGCAGGACAGACCTGCTCTGTGCAAGCAATAAAAAATAAGAACATGTTTTGATAATGTTTTCTGCAAAGAGCTGCAGGTAATAAGTTGAAGAGCTACTTGTGGCTCTGAGCTGTGGTCTGCGTGTCGTGATGTGTGGGGAGTGGCTTGATGGGATGTAATGTTAATGGTCTTTAAGTCTACAGAACTGTATCAGTTTTCGGTGAAGGAGAATCTAGCCCTTTTGGCAACAGAACAGAACATGCAAAAAATAAGCCCAAATCAAAGTCTGGATCTGATCATTTCAGAATTTTTGGAAAGTTGGATCCAAACCAACTCTGTAACTCGGACACATCTCTAACATCACAATGATCTATTAAGGTGAATCTCTAGCTTTTGTAATGTAACAATAGAAAAAAGGATCTACCTAGGGTCTGGCAAGCTACAGTTTTCCACAAAAGCCTCGCTGTAAACTTTACAGCCATTGGCCATGTCTACATGAGTAGCTGACTACACAGTTGTTACTGTGCAGTCATTTAGTACTTGCTTACTATGCAGCAGCGGCCCCACACGGTTCTTTTCAGATGCTACCGCGCAGTAGAATTGCACCATGGTTAGTGCCTGGCAACACTGCTGCACAGTAGCAACGAGCTACTGCTCAATAGCTTATTAGTGTCTTGTGTAGACATGCCCAATAAGACTAAAATTCACTTCCATTTCTTTTATTATTTATTGTCAAGTACAGTTCTGGCCAAGATGAGAATTACACCAACAATAATAAGAAAAATATACATACACGTGCTTATCCCAGTGTTACAAAGCATTTTACAAAATTGAATATTATTCTGATTATGTAAATCATCATAATAGAGGTATACAAAGAAGCACCTCACCTGTGGTAATAGAGCTGGGAAGAGAATTCAGATCTCCTTGTTTCAGTTCTGTTGCAGCTCCTTGTCATACTGTTTCCCATTCCATAAAAATGTTACTTTTCATACAGTTTTCCACCTAACCACAAATAAGAAGTACCTAAGGAATCCCATTTAATGACATTTCCAGACCAGCATCCAGACCCCACCAGATGTATCAGTACGTTGTATAATGTTTGATTAGTCTGTCAACTACTAGGTTTTCTGGACCCGGACAAAATAATTTTGATTGCTAACATTTTTTTCTGCAGAGGTACAATTTTCCTAACATATATTCTACTCTCCCATCTCAATTTTCCTGTAGCCTCTTCTACCACGTAGCTTGTGGTGAGGAAATCCTAAACCACTCACTGTTTTAAACCACGTGCTTTTGTTAATTCTGCAAGTTTACTGAAGGGAGCAAGATCATGAGGCACACATGAAGGGAGAATTAGTTTGTACTTATGCAAAACCAAGAGTCTAGCATTGCAGCCCCAAAGAAGTGCATCCAACTAACCTATAGAAATAAAAAGCAGTGAGGAGTAGAACTAGAAACTGCAGCAAAGGAAAATGTGGCAAATCGATACTGCACAAGAGAAAGAAAATATTCAAGAGAGATATCAAAGAAGCAAGGAGGATTTTCCAGAGCACTTTGTTACAAAAGTCTTTACCACCTCCCACAGAGGCAATCAAGGCTAATGGGAACATTAGTACAGCAGAAGACTACATATCAAGAGAGTCCCTGGAGCAAATCACACCCAGTAACTAGAGCATCAGCTGAGCCATACTCCCAAAATCAAACCCCCGCTTGGCTGCAGAAATGAGCAAAAGGGTCATAAACAGTGGAGACAACATTTTTGCCGTGTGACTGCAAACAAGCGCCCAGCAGAGCTATTAAAAGTTGCTTTCTGGAAGACAAAAAATATGACTCTTCCAGTTTTATAGGCCATGTTCAGATGACTCTTACTCCTCCCCCATAAATCCAATTTTCACATAGATTAAATGGAAAGCTGTTACGGTCCCTGCTGAATAATGCATTGCATTGTCATGCCTCCATTGCCTGATGTATACTAAATCAATCATCTCCCACTCTAGCATACATCTTTGCAATGCAATGGAATACTCTCCAGTGCAGTGGTTGCCAGTAATGCTATAATGTTTCATCATCATCGGCAATCCCTTGCAGTCAAGCATGATTGTCTTCCATTATTGTCTTATCTGTGGGTCTGAAGCTGGCTGATGAGGCCTATCCAGGATTGACAGACTCTGCTGCAGCTCATGCACATGTTTGCGTGCAGGGGGTGTGACTCTCGGTTCCGTCCATGACATGCTGTATCTGCTACTCCCATTTTTCCGTCTCCTGTTGTTGTCATAAGGTTTCAAAGTACTAAGATCCTTGCAACAGATTCTTCCTTCATTGGGGGTGGGCCCTGAGCAATAGTCTCCCAGAAGTCGATGTCAATGTTGCATTTTTTAAAGTTGACCTTGAGGACATCCTTGAAGCAGTTTCTCTGCCCTCCTCTTGAGCAAAGGCCTTGACTGAGGTGGAAGAATAAAACTTGCTTCAGAAATCTGGAGTCAGACATCCACAAGGTATGGTTGGCCCAGCGAAGTTGATGTCAGATGATGATTGTCTCAATGCCCATGGTGTTTGCTTGTGAGAGGATACCAATGTTGGTGCTTCTGTGTTCCCAATGGATTTGAAAGATCTGCCAGAGACAGCATTGATGGTACTTCTCCAGTGACTTGAGGTTTCTCCTGTATGTTGTCCACATCTCAGCTCCATACAGTAATGTGGGGACTGTAACTGCTTGATGTGAACTGTGAGCTTGCTTTTGGAGCTGATGTTGTAATCTTCAAACACCCATTTCCTCAGGTGTCTGAAGGCTGCACTTCTGAGGCAACGCTGGGTTTCTTCATCGATGTCAGCCTTCTGTGAGAGATGGCTTGCAAAATACGGGAAGTACTCAACGTTCTCCAGAGTCTCACCATAAATCTGAATCATTAAAACTGGGGACTGCTCATTAAGAGCTTGTTGATGGAGGACCTTAGTCTTCTGAATGTTAAGCATCAGTACCATTTTCTTCTATGCCTGAAGGTCTATTTCTGAGTGAGCACAAACTACAGCATCATCTGCATACTGGAGCTTGATGATTGCGGTCAGGTTGATCTCGGTTTTGGCTTAAAGTCAGCTGAGATTAAACAGTTTACCATCTATTCAGTAGTTTAGCTCCACTCCAACTGGAACCTTGTTGGTAGTCAGATGTAGTGTTACAGTAAGGAATATCAAGAAGAGTGTTGGAGCTTTGCTTAACTCCCATCTTAACTCAAAGGGATCTATGAGAGATCCTTTATTGAGCACCACCTCTCACATCCTATCGTGGAGCAGGCAAAGATTGGTGACAAATTTTGGTGGGCATCTGTACTTCAGAAGGATCCTCCACAGTGCTTTTCAATTGATAGGTCCAAGGCTTTTGTGGGGTCAAAAAAGGTCACGTAGGGAGGTTTATGTTGTTCTGAGCATTTTTCCTGCAGCTGGCGAGCAGTGAAAATAATGTCAGCTGTGCCTCCTGATATTCTAAGCCCAGACTGAGATTTGGGGAGATACTCTTCATCAAGTGGAAGGAGATGGTTGTGGAGGGTCCTTGCAATGATCTGATCCCTCTGCAATTTCCACCATCAGGCTTGTCTCCTTTCTTGAAGGTTGTCACTGTGGTGGTCATCTGGGATTTCCTTATCATTCCAGACCCTTAGATTGAGGGCATGTTGCTGTGATGTGAACTCTTCTCCCCCCACTACTTGAAGATTGCGGTGGGGATTCCAGCAGCTCCAGATGCCTTGTTATTCTTTATCTTCTTGATGGCTTTCCTCACCTTGTCAACGGTTGAAGGGATTCACATTTCTGACTGGCTGTGGTGGGATGGAGCTGGGAACACTCTCATCAACAATAGTCTTGATTTAAAAGGTCTTCAAAATACTCTTTCCAGTGGTCATTGATGGTTTCTCTTTCCTTGGTTAGATCTCCTCCATCCTTAGGTCTCAAGAGTGTTGGTCCTGGGTGCTCGGATCATAAATAGCTTTGCATATCATGGAAGTCAGCAAGATATTGAATCTCCTTTGCCTCATCTTCCTACCATCTGTTTTTCAGATCTCAGGTCCTCCTTTGGACCTCTGCCTTGGCTTGTTGGTGATTCAGTTTCTTTTGCTTTGGGTGGATGTCAAGCACAAAAGGCACTGTGTTTGTGGTGGATCAACTCCTGGCTCTCCCGGTCATTCTCATCATACAAGTCTTAATGTTTCCCAATAGAGAATCTAAGTGCTGCCAACATTGTCCCATTGTTATTGACTGAAGTTCACCAGTTTTTCTTGAGGCACTAATGGAAGAAGTCTCACCTGATTGGGTCCTTGAGTCCTTCAAAGCTGATCTTTCATCAGTGATTGGTCCGACAATCATTAGTTCCTAGCATAGCTTGGGTGATGCAGACATCTTTATGATCCCAGGCATGAACAATGACATAATCAATCAAGTACCAAAGCTTGGATCACAGATGTTGTCATGATGTCTTGTGCCTGTTTTTCTGACAAAACAAGGTGTTGTTGATGTTGAGTCTGTGTTCTATGCATTTGGTCAAAAGGAGGATACCACCAGAGCTGACGTTTCCACTCCCTCTTTGCTGATGTTTCCGTTTCAGAGGTTTGAGTCCCTGCAAACTTTGGCATGGAAATTTGCAAGAAGAATAACTCTGTCTCCCTCCAAAATGTGAGAAAGGACTTGATCAAGGCTGGCGTTAAATTTTTCCTTGGTTTTGGCAGCAGTGTCAAGAGTCGGGGGATACGCACCGATGGCAGGGAGCCAATGCACCAGTTTGGCTGGCAGTTTAAGATGGAGAGGCATGAGGCAATTATTAATTCTGTTAGGGAACTCATTGAATTCATTTATGAGTTCATTCTTGATGGAAAAACCATCAAGAACCATCAAGCCAGCATTCTGGTTCTTGTGTGATATTCTCCTTCTTGTGCAGCATTCTCCTTCTCCTGAGGACAAAGCTGTATTGCTACCCAGTGCATTCACATATGGCAGATACTAGAATGACCTTCAGGGAAAGTTAGCTGTGAAATAAGAAGGGGAAAGTGTGACAAATAAGCAGTCACGGACCAGGCAGCAGCAACAGCATCAGGATGTGGTGGGGACAGCAGATGGTAATGCTTTTCCTCCTGAAAAGCTACATATATCCTTTGACGGTGGTATGACATAGTGAGTACAGGTGACCGTTATAATAAGCCTGCCCTGGCCCCAGCCATAGGTCTTCAGTAGGGAAGCAGGCAGAAGAAGATGCTAAAATCTCAATGGCTGTAAAAGCTGGAACAAGATCTCCAATTGTCTTGGTCTCCTTGCCATTGGATCATGGTCCTATTCTATCAAGAACCACATGGAAGCTGATGTGCAGCAGCTTCTCCATGACAAAAGAAATCATGCTCAGGTTTCTTCCATGGCAACAGCTTTTCTTACCACATGGATCTTTGATGTTACAACAGTGTTTCTTTAAGCTACATGTAGGAAGTACCATTATAAATACCAATACTGGGGATGGAGGCTTAAGTATTTGATGCTAGAATGGAGGAGGTGAGGAGAACATTGTCTTTGACCATGAAATGTTCCATTCAGGTAAAAAGCCACTTGTTTGTAAAACAAGAAGATCAGAGGTGGAATCCTGACTCTATTGGAAACCAGTGATAAATCTGCTATTGATTTTAGTGCATGACAGGATTTTACTTCATGTGTACAAAATATAGCTGCTCCCTCACCAATATTTCTTGCATTGAGAGACAGATTTCATTAATACATATTTAATTTCAGCTAGGTGACAAGTTGAAATCATCCCCTGGAAGGCAGATGTGGGGAAATAATTTTTCTAAATCTATCTAGTATTAACATGCAGCTCTTTTGAGCACATATGGCACATTTGACCAGAGAAGAGACTGCAATAAAGGAGAAATGATTAGTTTGAATACTATACATGATGTAAAACTTTTGGTATCTGGGGAGTTGAAAGAAGCTGTAGAAATACACAGCAGTCTCCTACTCACACATCTGTCAGTATGACCTGTGTTAACCCAAGATAATATTGTTCAATAGAGCTGTATGAAGCTTCTGTCACTAATTCAATTCAGAGGAGATTCAGCCTGATTCAGCAGTTGAATCTCCAAATCAAATCAGGAGTCCCATTAATCTCTCTGAATCGAGTCAGAAGCCTCCTATGCGATTCAGAGAGATTTGGAGACATTCAACAATTCATCCATAGACACAGCTTTATATGTTTTTTCTACATACCTTAAGGTACAGGTACAGCTTGTAGGCTTGTGAACACTGAGATGGTGGGGTGGATGGAGTATCCCATGGGAGTGCAGGGGGGAGGGGGTCTCCCACGCGTTCAGCGGCAGACCTGGAAGTGGACCTCCCTGTGCAAAACTTGTTGTCTTGAGTTATTCAGTGCAAAACTTGTTGTCTTGAATTATTCGGTGCATTTTTGTAGAGCCAAGAAATCCAAGCAGGTTCAATGGGCATTGACATCTGAGTACATATATCTTAACTAAATGGTTTTATTGATATCATTTGCAAAACCTAAAGCTACTGCCAGCTAATTTAGTAGGAGTGAATGTTGGAATATAGAATTTAACATGGGTAAATGCCACTCAGAGCTGTGGTGTCTAAATACAGCAAACTAATACCTCGGGCCTTTGGATGTCCCACTGCTTGTAAATTAGTTCTGGTTCCTACATGCAGCAAGACAGTGAGAGCTCTTTTGTGAGCAGCCATTAACTGGTGGCAATTTTTGGTGATCACCCATGTGAGCTAAATTCAAAGTACAGATGTAAGGTCTCCATTCCAGGATTATTCTCCCTAAGTCCCAGAGGTGCCATATAGGACATAGGAATGGGATATAAATGCTGACCTCATTTGGGCTATTTCTTTAAAAAAAATGCATGGGAAGGCATTTTCATACTTGTTTAAACCACTAAGTCTGTCCAGAATTAATGATTGAATAATTTTTTGCCTTTATTTTTTGGGGTGGGGATTGGGGGGAGAGTTGTGGGAATAACATATACTTCCATTTTTATTTGTTTTTATTTTTATGGCATTTTTAACTAAATCCAGAAAAAGTATGATATCTGTTGACCCTGGATTTAGGACCCAGATGCCTTATTCCAACGGAAGACCCACCTTCAGACCTACCACAACCTTGCATTTGATAACAGGCAAATTTATTGATACAGTAATAACAGAAAAGAAACAATACAAATAATCAAGCAATTTTATATATCTGCCCAATCCTAGGGCTGTCATCAGAGTCAAAGTGCATCTGGCCAGGACACAGTCTTCACTCTGAGGCTTTCTCTTAGGTGTCAGTATGTCAGCAGTCTGGAGGTGGGATGCCGAGGCCCACACCCCTCCCCACAGTGGGGTGGATAAGATGGGCTGGTGGTGTGCCTCTGCTCATGGTGGCCTTAGGGACACTCCTGAGGGATAGGCACAGGGAACCCTCTTGGGGAGAAGGAGGGAGTAGGAGGACCCAGGTGGGACAGGGAGGGACCTGGGCAGGACCCTTTGTTACTCTAAAGTCTCTGCCTTTGTATTTTCCTTTCCTCCTGATGACTCCTAATCCATGGATGTCACTGGTTGGTCTCCCTGTGTTCGTCACATGTCCATGTATCTCATCATATGCACACATACTAATTTGATCTTTCTGGGCCTTCTCTTAGTTTTGTCTGTTCCCCCAAAAACATGACTTGGGCCCCCCACTCTGTCACCTTATTAGCTGGTGCCATCTTATCTCATGTTATGGAACAGTATGGTAAATGCCCCCAGTTTCTCAGACTGTGTGTATATCCATTGACCTTGTTGTGTTAGACAGCCTATCTGCTTTGAAGTTTGTGTGAAACTGTGTGTGCGTGACCCAGGTTTTCAGATATCAGTTAAACCTTGCTGCCTATCCTGAACCATTCTAATTAGTGGTACACCATTACATTGGTCCCATATCAGATAGGCACCAATATAAGGAAAATTGACCATATTGGCAATTGTTTTTTTTTGGCTGATGTGACTGATAATGTTGTCCATAAATGCCCCGTGCATGCATGCAGCTGCAGCATAGAACACAGACAGCCTAGAGAGTAGCCAGGTCTGGTTGGTAAGCCTGTTGTGAGGGAAGGGGCAAGGCGGGGGGCAGTTCGAGGCCCCAACAGTGAGGGGGGGAATGAGACTGGGGCTGGGTCAGGCACTGCATAGCTGGGGAAGGGTCTGGGTTTGTCTGGGAGGTATGAAGAGGGGGTGGCAGCTCCCACAACTGCATGCCCCCCAGGAGGGTATGGGGGATGTGTACCTCTGGAGCTGAGTGAGAGCCGAGGATAGGCTGCTGCTGCAGGGCTGGCACCAGGCTCTTCCTGACAGTGGGGCTGGGCCAGGCTGTACTTCAGGTGGGTAGTGGTGGTGCTGGGTTGTGAGGGCTATGGTGAATTTTGGGGTGGATGGAGCTACCCCCCCCCCCCACATAGCTCCCTTCCAAGCACTACCACCACCTTCCCCATCCCCCACTGGGAAGAGCTTGGTGCAACCATGGCCCTAGCCCACAGTGACAGCCTGCCCTTGCCCCATGCGCAGATCCAGGGCATGTGACCTCCATGCCCTCCTGGGGTGCTCATAGTGGTGGCAGCCACCCACCCCCACCCAAATCCCCCAGATGAGCTGCTCATGGCTCTGTCCCATGCCCCACCCTGGCTATGCAGCACTTGCCCCTGCCCCACTCCCTCCCTCACTGCAGGGGCCTTTATCTGCACCCCCCCCACACCATCTCCCTCCCTCCCTTCCCCCACAACAGACTTACCAGCCAGACACTGCTCTCCAACCTGCCCACCTGTATATTGGCAATCATATCAGTATCGGTCAATATGGCTCATTAAAAATCAGTCATCAGTATTGGCCCCAAACATTTCTATCGGTGCATTCCTAATTCCAGTGCATATACATACACCTATACATCAGTTCTAAAAAAAGCAAACTTCTAAATGCCATTCTTAAGCCATCTATATCGTTCACACTAAAGAATCACTTACCAGAGGGGATACTTTATTTATGTATAGAAAAGGAAACAATAAATTTATAGTTCAGCTTGTTTTCTCCTGCAAATCAGGTCTACGGTTTTAAATCTACAGTGGAACTTAATCATAGCCAATGCTTACAATTGGTGTTGGGTCACTAGTGATACCTTTCTTTAAATGTTCTGTTAAACTTCCATGATGATGATGATGATGATGATGAATGTTCTGCTAACGTTCTGTTCCTTTATAAGACAGATGCCCAAGACAGTGTTACTGCTGAGTGTGTTATGACTAGTCTGTTATCTTTCTTAATTACGTCCTTACTCATTTAAAATAAATTGATTTGTAAGAATGTTGGGATTCTTTGGTTTAAGTAGCATGTTTCCTACCCAAATTCTAATTCATGGGAACCTATATAAAGCAAGCTATGTCTAAAGCATTGTAGCATATGAAAAAAAAATTCTGTACTTAGAAGTGTTGTTAACTGTCCGGTCACTTCCTTAAGCAACCTGGTGTTACAGGTATTAGGATGATCCCCTGAGACAGTTCGTCACTGTATTAAAAAAACAAGGAAAGAGATCAGATTTCCAACCAAATTACTCCCCTATGTGCACAGGAAATTGCATCGTCTAAGGGGCAGCACCTGTGCCATTCACACATCACAGCATGTTTATTTTTCTTAATTTAGTTTTTTTTTTCTTCAAGTCTTTTCAGGTGTTTGTATAATCAAACAGGCTTTTCACGGGTACATTCATAGGCTGCCAGTCCTTGAAGCTAATCAGACAGAGGGCTTGATCCTACTGTCTTTGAAATCAATGTGAATTTAACCCTTGGGTTCAATAGAAACAAGACAGAACTGGATTTCATTCTGCTTCACAACTTTGAAACTGGAAACCAATTTACTTGTGATTTGCGCTGATATAATTGGGAGCAGAAATTATGTATGTTTGTCTGTCTATAGTACTTCATCAATGGTTAGGAAAGTGAGATATCTAAAACCTAATATCAACTCTTAGCACCAGGGTTTTTCTCTGATTACTGGTTCTATACAACCCCAGGTAAATCATTTAAGTGCAATATTTTGCTGTTGGGTTCCTAAATATAGGCACAAGGACAGACGGACAGAAGGACAGACAGCCGGGATTTTCTCAGGTTCTGAAGACAATGATCATATTGAAGTGAGTTCTCAGCACTTCTGAAAATCAGGTTAATTTTCCAGATTGAAATAAATATTTTCCAATAGGTTTTACAAAATGATAGTGTGAATAAAACAAAAGCAAAAAAGAAAAACGTACAGATCAAAACAATTCTCTACTAAACTAATGTAGAATGTAGAAGTTATTTATTAATGCTTTAGAATTTTATGGAAAGTAAAGTTTGAAATAATACCTCAGGCAGACAGGAAACCAGAATGACTGAGGTGAAATATCCAGGAAGCACTGGTTTGACTGGGCATTTGACTTCCTATGCTTCCATCCATAGCCTGACAGAAGGGGAAAACCTTGGTTACAGGGTTCTGAAATGGTAGATCTATGTTTTATTGGGTAAAGATAACACCAAGGCCCAAGTCTCCCATCCTTCGGAAGAACGTGATTAATCACTGTGGTGACCTGAAAAAAACCCCCAAACTGGTTCTTTCAAAGGATCCTAAATTATGAGCCCAAATTCCAAATTAAATTCCCCAAGATCTGGGCAAGTAGCTCCCATATTCTCTTTTGAGTTTTAAGTTGACTGCTAGTCAGTATATATGCAAATACTAGTCATTTTGATTGTCTCAAGCTTTGGGGGCCCGACCTGACAACCCTGAAAGGGGTAGTTTGTCAGTAGGTCATTTTCTGAAAACCAGAATCTGATGTGGTATCTCAGATTGGATGCCCAAAAATGGAAACACACATAATTGCTACGAATGTTAAAAATCCCAGGCAGACATTATTTACATTAGATAATGGAGAAGCAGGTACTTGTTTTAAGCGAAATAGAAAGGGAAACAGGAGGAATCATGATCAGTTTCAGGGTAGTTCTCTCTTTTTGCGAAAGAGAAACTGGCAGAAGAAAAACAACACAATTTAATCTTCATTATGGAAGAGAAAGTTTCTTCAGGCACTTTATTCCCCTGAAGGGTGGTTGAATGGCACTTATTTTCATTAATAATTGTATACGATATTTTCCTTCACTAAGCAGAAGGCTTTTAATCTTCATAGCCACTATTAAAATCAAGAAGTCATTGCTTCTTGGGATCAGTATGCAGAAGGAAAAGCTTTTTTTAAGGAAGGCTCCAGGAACTAGGAATGCTCACCCTGCAAGATAGTATACTAAAATATAACACACACGGTGGCACTACATTTTCACTTCTATATACAAGTGCATCTGAGTTGGTTTGTATGATTGTTTTATCTCTATCACATTTTGGCATATAATTGAGGAGGGCATCAATTATCTCTTTAGTGTTACTGTGGTAGTGGTGGGCTTAAATGTTTTAGATTAATTTAAGTCATTCATTCTCACATTATTTTAAAGCTATGCAGATTTCTGGAAGCTAAGGTTTGGCATGAGAGATGCAGCTGGACTGGAAATGGTTTCTGAGCTCTTGAATTTTCCCCGCTTCCCAAACAGTAACAAAAACAAATAATCCTGATGATAAAAATTAGATTGTTGGTTTGCAATCAACACGTTCTTTTGTTATTAATAGACAGCTACATTTTTAAGTGAGAAGTTATTTCAAATCAGAAGCTAAAACTTTGCTTTTGGGAGGGAGTGGGGAATGGGTGCACAGTTCAGAATTCAGCTCTGCATACGTAAATCTACGTGTCCCCAAGTATGCTCAGGATCGATATGTTTTGAGTAGGTAGTCACACATTAAAATAGGATTCCCCAGGTATATACATAAGGCCAGGAAATTCCTAACATAAAAAAAGATGGCTACCACTGGGCCACAGACTACACATTACCCAGACCCCACTCTAGCCCTCCTCTTGGAGATGGCCCACTACATGCATTTTCTATTTCATGCATAATCAGCACTGGGAAAGCTTCTGCTAAATTAGGGAGTCAATAAGCAGATGGATAGTGTCATGGAAATTTTTGAGTATGTGCTGCCAGTACAGAAGAGGTTAAACTGACACGCGCAGTTTGAAGCTGTGAGTGGAAATTTCCAAGGCTCACCCAGTCCTTGCCCCCTGGGTGACCTGCGGAGCTGTCAATCATTGCTGACCTACTTTCCCCACAGACGCATGCTCAGATT
>NW_017728914.1:23832684-23878730 GCF_001723895.1 Crocodylus porosus
GAAGACCTTTCTGCCTACGCCTGAAGCGTAAGTCAAATAAACTCACCTGTTCTTTATCAATCCGCTCCGAGTCCCTAACTCCAGACTCTACGCCGCTAATCCCACCTGTCCGTATCTAATTGCCACCCCGGCCCACCGTGACCTTGGGGCCCAATCCTTCGGTTTTCCCCGACAGATAGGGGCGATCCAGTTGACACTGTATATCTTGGTTTCCAAAAACCCCATGGCAAAGTCCCCTATCAGAGGTTCTTAACTAAGTTATATAGTTATGGGATTACAGGGAACATCCACTCATGGATTAGAAACTGTCTGAAAGATAGGGAAAAAAAAGATTGAGTATAAATGCTTAGTTTTCAGGAAGGAGAGAAGTAAACAGTGGGCTCCCACAGGGAACTGTGTTGGGCCAGGGCTGTTTAACATATTCCTAAATGATCTAAAGAAGTAGGTGAGTTGTAAGGTGGCCAGATTTGCAGATGACACAAAATTATTCCAAGAGGTAAAGATTAAAGCAGACTGTAAGGAACTACAGAAGGATCTGGCACTATTGAGTGAATGGGCAACTAAATGGCAGGTGAAATTCAATGTAGGTAAATGTAAAACGATGCACATGGGCAAAAATAATCTAAACTATACCTACACTATGATGGGGGTCTCCTGTTTGGAAATAGATTAATGTAAAGAGATCTGGAAGTGATTGTGGACAGTTCACTAAAAACATCAGCTTGGTGCTCAGCAGCCATCAAAAAAGACAAATGTTGTGGGTTATTAAGAAGGGAGTTGTAAACAAAATGGTAAATGAAGGGTATCATTATGGCCCTTTATAAATCCATGGTGTGTCCACACCTTTAATACTGTGCCCAGTTCTGGTCCCCACACCTCAGAAAAGATATAAAAGAATTAGAGAAAGTCCAGAGAAAGGCAACAAGAATGATTAGTGGGTTTACATATAGGAGAGTGTGGCCGACGGGCCTTCTTGTACCCCTCTGGGGAGCTTTGTTTTATCCGTTGCTATATATTCTCCTTTCGGACTGGTCTGTCTCCGTGGGTGCTCTTCTCCCGCGTCGCCAAACCCCACTCTCGCCTGCCACGACTTGGTGTTTCCTTAGTGGGGTGGGGTTAGTTCACAGGTCCCTCGGTGGCCTGGGCTTGGCCCGCCGGTTACACACGGGGCTCCGCCACCCCTAGACCCCGGCCTCATGCCACCTTTGGGCTCCACTTCCCTGAGCCATCTCCGCTGCTTCCGCTGGCTTCTACCCCGGCTTTCTTACTCGATCCCACAGACTGTAGGATACCACTATACAGCTAACTTATGGTCAACCTCCTCATGCTAGCCTCCACCGGAGCCTAATCTGCCCCTCTATCGACCCCTCGCCACAAGCCCTCCACCCAGTGCTGCTCTCCCCCTGTGTAGTCACTAACTATATCGCTTTCCCTCCACCAGATCCTAATTAGCCTGGAATGGGAGGGGAAGGGATTCCCCCTTAGTGGCCCTCTGGTTGTCCCACTCCTGTTCCTTGACCCGGCGTCCACGGGTTTTGGCGGCGATCCCGCCCCGATCTCCCTTCCGCCCCTCTTCGGCGAGCCCCGCACCCACCATTGCGGAACTTACTTCTGAGTCCCCGAACTCTTCCTGGATCGTCCCACTCCTTCGTCGCTCACCCAATCTGTCGTTTCTCACACAATCGGACGTCATCCCTGTCGTCGGGCTCCTGGTCAGGGTTGCTTCTGCCTCCTGTGCTCCCGTTCGGCGGGTCCTGTCCCCAGGATCCTTTGCTGAGAGCGGAGACTGCTCTGGGGAGACCCCTAGTGGCAGAAAGGGGGAGGCTCAGCTGCCAGTCACCAGGGCTGCACGGGTGCTGGTTGCCGGGGCAAACGTGGTACCGAGCCCTTGAGCTCCTCGAGGTCCACGGGCCCACTGATCCAGGCCAACAGCTAATCTTCAATCAGTACTTCTTTTACAGAGCTACATCTTCCTTCTAAATGATTTCAGGATGTGCCAGCCAATTTATAATTTTTGAGCTGTGCTGATAAGTTACAGCCATTCAGATCCTTTTTACTTCACCTGTCCTTGGGCTGACCAGTAGCAGTACAAGCCTTGCATTCTTTTGATAAGGTTAATTTTAACTACGCCACAGGGCCTTGCTACTTCAAGGCTTTGCTAAATTTACTAGGCCTTACTTTATACAAGGCCTTACTATATCTTAAATTTTAATTAGGCTCTTAGTATCTAAACAAATTACAGAAAAACACTTGGTTGAATCTTCAAAGAGCCTTCAGCAAGCACCTTTATCACACACACATAATTTTAAGCTGTCACAACCATTGTTTTGTTGTTTCATTCGAATGCATGTATGTTTGGGTGCATCTGTCAGTGCTGCCAATCATGGCTCTGAGAGCCTTGTTACACAGTAAGTTTAGGCAGCTTCTGGAACTTCTGGGTGGGCAAAATGGCAGATAGACTCCATTTCTGAGCTTCCTTGCTCATGTTGCTATGGCCAGTTTCCATGCTGTGGTGGGGCAATAACAGCATGGGATCAAGGTTTCCATGGAGACCAGCCCCAGCAGTGCTGGCAGGGTGCATGGCTAGGCAGGGAACTGCTTCAGGGCTGGGACTGGGGCTGGGATCTTGTGGTGTTGATGGCGTGATCTAAAGATGGGACAGAGTCACTATCCACTGCCTGCACACCCCTGCCCCGGGGGTACAGGCAGGAGATTGCAGCTCTGCCCTTCCTCCAGACCATGCTGTCACTGTCACAAGATCCTGGCCCCAGAGCAGCTCCCTGCCCAGCCATGTACCCTGCCAGCACTGCTGTGGCCAGTCTCCTTGGAAACCCTCGTGCCACGCTGTCACTACCTCATTGCTCCTGGGGTCTTCATGGAAACAGGCCACAGAATGTGGGTAGGGGCTGCTGGAAAATGGAGTCTGCCATGAGCCTCATCTGGCCCATAAGCAGAATTTTGCCTGCCCCTGGCTTAACCCCTAGACAAACTTCACGTTAACTCCTTTTAAATGGCTTAAAGCACTTGTTATCTTGCTTAAGGTTACGCCATTCCAGGGCATGATTATCTCCAATCTGCCTGATTTTGTTCCTGTTCTGTTACTCTGTGGCCACTTCCCACATCTATTCCTCCCAAGTTGAAGTCCTCCACTATCCTAAAATGCAGTGGCCCTTCCTGACGTCAAGCTGAAGTGGCTCTGCACTCAGGGCAGGGCTGTCTGTGTTTAAGCTGCTTCCCTGGGTCTTTCTGGTCTTGCTGAAACTGACACAGTGGTGCATCTACATGTGTGCTTTAATGTACAGTAGCCTATTTTACTGCGCATTAAATCATCACATAAAAAAATTGTGTGATTAGGCTAATGTGCAGTAAAATAGGTTACTGTGCATTAAGCATCATTTAAAAACTGTGCGCATTTGGTACTGAACATTAAGGCAGCCAAATGCACATTTCTTCAGTACCTCACATGGGCAGTACTAAATTTAATGCACATTAGAAAAAGCACTTAATGAACATATAGACAGGCCCAGTGGTTGCACACTGAGATTGGGGCCACAAGGCTTAAGCCCTGACAGCCCTGCTCTCAGCCCAGAGCCACTGCAGCTTGACTACATCAGAGAGCCCAAGGGAAGTAGCTTAGTTCTGTAGAGCTGCTGCAGGCTTAACCCTGACAGCCCTGCTCTCAGTGAAGAGCTGCCATGCCAGTTTCAGCAAGACGAGAGAACCCCAGCGAAGCTGCTTCCCTGGGTCTCGCTGGTCTCACTACAGCTGACATGGTGGTGGGCCTACTTTCTGTACAGTGGGAACAGTGAGGACCTTCACCTTGTCCTGCCCCTGCTGACCAAGCCTCTAGTGACAAGTCATAGCTGTGTAGGTGAAGGATAGTCAGAGTAGGCTTTTCACCTTACTGTGTGACTGCTACACTAAGCCTAACAACACTAAGCTGATTAATATGTGTTCAGCTTGCAGCGTAAGGTCTAACAAGGTCTTGACAGGCTAAGTCTGATGAAGCAGGTACCAGGGACAGTGATATAAGTCTAGTTGCCAGTAGTGTAATTTATCCCCACTAGCAGTTTGCTAGCTATTGTAGGTGAACAGAAGGCTTGTGTCATTCAGAGAAGTGGCTTTATTCAGGTGACTCAAAGGCTGAGTTTTGCCAGCTTACATCAGTTTTGTGGACACGTATAGAAGGCAACTTTTATTAACAAATCATGGATAAGGCCAAAGTCAGTACTATGAGAACACCAGTGAACACATGATCCACAGTGGGCATGTGTACATTTACTGTGTAGTAACTGAAATTACTGCACAGTACGGGTACATGTCTACATGTGCATGCCTGTACTGCACAGTAAATATGGTGACTTAAACTGACTTGATGCAGTTATCAAATTTACACCAATTAATTACTGTGCAGTAACGCACGTGTAGATGCCCTACTGTGCAGTAACACTGTGTGTGTGGACTAACTTGGGACTAACGTTGTCCCAAGTCAGTCCACACACAGCATTAATGTGCTTTAATGCTTGCATGTGTAGATGCAAGCCTATAACTGCTAACTGTGTAGTAACTTACTGCACAGTAACTTTAAGCAAATGTGAATGCACATGTAGACGTGTTCAGTAAGTAGCAAGTCAGGGCAGAGACCTATGAAAATGTGGGCTAATAGTTCTACAATCATATCACATTTCTGGTTTCCCTCTTTGTGCCCCTCACTGCCTCTCTCTCTTTGTATTCATGCTCAGCCATCTCATGATTTTTACTCCTTTGCTAGAGTGGACAAGTATGCTCACAGTTTCTAGCTAGCAGTCTCTCTAGCTCTCAGAGCAGCAACATCTAAATCTTTATAGAATCATAGAAAATGAGGGTTGGAAGGGACCTCAGGAAGTAATCTAGTCCAACCACCTGCTCAAAGAAGTATCCCCAACTACATCACTCCAGCCAAGGCTTTGTCTATCTGGGTTTTAAAAACCTCCAAGGATGGGGAGTCCACAACCTCTCTGGGTAAACTGTTCCAGTGTTTTACTACCCTCTAGTGAGAAAATTCTTCCTAATATCTAACCTAAGATTCCCTTGCTGCAACTTGAAGCTGTTGCTCCTTATTCTGTCATTTGCCAGCACCAAGAACAGTCTAGCTCCATCCTCTTTGTAACCACCCTTCAGGTAGTTGAAGGCTGCTATTAAATCCCCTTCTAGTCTTCTCTTCTCCAAACTAAATAAGCCCAGTTTCCTCAGCCTTTCCCCATAAGTCATGTGCCTCAGCCCCTTCACTGTTTTCTAGGGCTGTGTGAAATTTTTCTGAGTATTTTGTTTTGAAGCTGTTTCAACACATTTTGAGCTCAAAACAGTAAAATCGAAATGAAACAAAAAGCTTCAAAATAGCTTCGAAATGAAACAAGGGAACTTGAAATGTTTTGAAAGTTTCAAAACATTTTGAGTTTTGAAGCAGCCCAGTGGCAGGAGGCAGAATAGAGCCAGGGTTGCGCTGTGAGCAGCTCTGCAGCCCCATGCAGCTCAGCCTGGCAGCAGGAACTGGAGCACAGCCCTGGCTCTCCCCACCTCCCATCACCAGGGTGCACTCCAACCAACTCCGCCAGCCCCATAGAGCTGAACCTGGCAGGGAGCACACTGAGCTGCGCTCCAACTGGTTCTGCAGCCTCATGGAGCTCAGCTTGGTGCCGGGAGGTGCAGTGCAGCCCTGGCTCTGTCCACCTCCCACCACTGGGTTGAGCTCTGTGGGGCTGTGGGCCCCTGGAGCTGCACACCAGATGAAAGGAGGCTGCCTCTGCCTCCTGGGTCTGGCAGCAGCATGAATCTTCCCAGGTGCTGGGTGTGGGCTGTGGCCAGCGCCAGTCCCAGGAGGCAGGGCAGCTTCCTGTCATCCAGCCTGCAGATCTCGGGGCTCACGCCCCCAGTAGTACAATATTGCCTGGCAGCCCTTATGGGGGGTGTGGTCCCCCAGATCAGAGCACTGAATGAGACCAGGCTGCCTCTGCTGCTTGGGACCAGTGGCAGCATGAATCTTCCCCGGCACTGGGTGTGGGCTGAGCTCAGCACTGGTCCTAGGCAGCAGGGCAGCCTCCTGTCATCCAGCATGCAGATCCAGGGGCTCACATCCCTGGGAGGAGTCCAGCACAGTCCCACAGACCTCCTGGGGGTGCTAGCCCCCAGATCTGCGTGCCAGCTGAGAGGAGGCTATCACTGCCGGCAAGTGTCAGGAGTTTTCCTTTGACGAGTTTGAGGTGCAGTTTACCAGAAACCTCCACACCTATTCCCTTGAAACTTGGCAGGCTTTGTGACCTCAGAAGGGGCTACCACACCTGCAATTTTCATCTGAATCAGGCATGAAATGACAAAGTTTTAGGCATTTTCATTATTCCCCATTATAACCCATAGGCAAAACATCGAAATGTGTCAAAACAGCAAAACAGTTTTGACAACACGAAACAGAACAGTGCTTTGAAATGAAATGAAATGAGATGAAATGAAGAAACAAAACATGGTCCCTCTGAAATGGCAAAAGAGATGTCGAAACAAAATGGTGTTTCATACAGCCCTACTATTTTCATTGCTCTCTGCCGGACTCTTGCCAATTTGTCCACACCCTTTCTGTAGTGGGGGACCCAAAACTGGACACAGTACTGCAGATGTCACCTCACCAGTGTTGAAGAGAGGGAAATATTCACTTCTGCTGACCTGCTGGCAACACTCCTACCAATGCAGCCCAGTATGCCATTAGCCTTCTTGGCAACAAGACCACACTGCTGACTCATATCCAGCTTCTTGTCCACTGAAACCCCCAGGTCCTTTTCTGCAGCGCCGCTGCCCAGCCAGCCGACCCCCAGCCTGTACCCGTGCATGGGATTGTTCCATCCTAAGTCCAGGACTTTGCACTTGTCCTTATTGAACCTTCACTTTCCCTTGTTGAATCTTTACTCAGACCTGCTAATTGTGCTGCCTTGCATTACGGTATGTATTTTCGGAACTCCGGTAAAACCTGCTTATTATTTTACAGGGTAATTTCCAAGCTATGTAGGATTAGTTTCTGGCAACCTGACTGCAAGCCACTGAAGTCTTCATGCAAATTTAATGACGTACAAGACAACTGAAAATATAATGCGGAAGACAGATCAGCAAAATAAGTTAAATTTAAAAAAACAACCCACAAAACAGAAACTTTCGTTTTCCTGAAGATGGACCCAAATGAAAAACAGTCTTACAAGTGACACCATAGTCAAAAATAGGACACACTCTCCATGTCACATACCACTCTACTTATAAGTAAAGTTTACAGTGGAACCAAAGAGATATATAACATTCATAGCACTTTTGTGCATGTTGATTTTTAGGCATCCAACCTAAGACACTATATCACATCCTGGTTTTCAGAAAAACTAGCCACCACTCTTCATAGTGAAGGAAGAATGCACTAATAGTTCTAACTGGCTAGTTACAGTTTTAAAACATCCTTTATTTAAGTATCAAAATGTTTTACCAACTAGAAAGCTGAAGAATTAATCTGCAAAAGGGGAAACTAAGTCACAGGAAAGCGAAGAGACTTGACTAAGATCACACAGCAAACCAGTGAGAGATTCAGGAATCTTATTTTATATGATTTTGGCATTCCCTTCCCCCAGCTCTCTTCATACAATCCCAGCTCAGATATTGGGAAATGTTGCCTTAGTTCTTTATCTTCTGACAGTCTTCCTTGGCTGCTTTAATAAGGAATGAAATGGTTAACAATCTTCACGTGTAAAAGACAAGCACTGCCCACTAAAATAGCATTTGCTGAAATGAAAGAAGCTTTTCATTCCTCAGAGTTATTGCTTCAGGCGATCTTCAGACTAAAGCAGACAATTGCACTCATTTCACCTTTGGAAGGTTAGTTTCAGAAAGGTGTTTTCACAAGCGTTCGAAAGTTAGATGCGTTAACAAAAGCTGAGGCACTAGAGCAGAGGTAGGCAACGTTTTTTGGCCAGAGTGCCAGAAAAAATACAATGTCTATCTTGGAAGGTGCCAGAGTGCTGACATACCCGGAGCAGCTGTTTGCAGCCTCCCAGCTGTAGCCTGCCCATGGAGCCCAGTCTGCTTGCAGCAGGGCTTGCAGCCCCCCAGCCGCCTGCTGGCAGCAGCCTGGGCTCCATGGCTGGCAGCAGCTGCTTAAAGCCCAGGCTGACAGTGGTGTGCCAAGCAAAATGGCCTTGCGTGCCATGCTTGACACACATGCTGGGGGTTGCTGACCCCTGCACTAGAGAATAGCCAAAAGGCTTGCCTGTACCTCCCCTGCAATCTCTGCCCCAAGTTCTTTCTCTCTCTTCCATTGCAGGGAATGTTCCACCCTTTGCCGTACCTGCTTTAATGCAGCAGGTCTTTGAGACTTGAAGTCTTGCCATCCAGTTACCGAGTGATAGCATTACATAACCCAGATCATCGGGTGGTTCCCCAGATTCATTTCCTGTTGTTTATGAAGCACTAGGGATAGTTTTAAAACATGCCTATAAGTTAACCAATACAGGATCTGATCAAAGCCCATTAAAATTAATAGCAATCTTCCCATTGATTTCAAAGGGCTTTGGGTAGTTCCCTAATACTATGTTCAAACACGTTACAAAAAATATGTAAGTCAGCCCTAGCATCCCTAGCGACCCCAGCATGTATGAATCCCAGCGGCACTGAGAAATACATGACGTCCTTCATTTCCCCTATGTAAATAGAAAAGAAGTGTATTTGGGGGGTGGAGGGAGGAAGGGATGGGCAGGATGTCTTCAAACTTTGTTGCCTCTGAAGTGCATGGTGATGCTGTCTCATTCTGGGTTAAAGTGGTAAAGTTCTGAGCAGACTGTTTTACAGAAAGTAAGCCCACATTGCCCTGTTAACTCCCTTCCCCCACATACACATCTGTGCTCACAGTTACTTTGCTGACTTGGTTAATTTATTTTAAAAATACAGTTACCATAGTGAATAATCAGCTGACTCCTGCTGGCTGAGGGGATAGATTATTTAATTTTCCGGGTTGAACATGGCAGATGTTAAAAAGTATAAGTGACCATATCTGGACCATCCAAAATTAAACATAGCCTACTTTCTTGGGAACTCAAAGAGTTGTGGAGGGCTGCCTGGCTCGGCATTAAGAGTGTATGGTACATTGTTTTTCTGACACCCATACACAACAGGATGATGGTCAGTGAGGTTTTTAATAAGGGCTTCGTGGAGCTGTCAGCCTGGGATGCAGGCAAAGGCACAAGCATTCCACTTCAGCTTGCCTGTGAGTTTTATTACAAGAAAAGTGTTTCAACTTGGACCCTCCATGAGTTCGGTCCTATCATCCAAGAGTGGTATACACCTGTTCTTACTGCAGATTGCTGACTGCCAAAAAGCAGGCTCACATCACTGAGCTTACAAAAAATTCCTTGTTAACAAGTTAAGCTTGCCTCACTTCAAGTGCTTTCCCCTTACCACTTCCGAACAGGTCAAATCCAGCCCTGATTTCAATGGATTTAAGCCTGAGATCTGTTGGACTCAAAAGGCGCATCTACACATGCCATTAATTCAAAGCAATAAATTTGGTGTATATTGTGTCAGAGTTTATTGTTCCTGGGCACTCTGCTTGCATATGCACCACGGGCTGCAACACAGGGAGCTGGAGCAGAGCAGCTCCAGCTGGCAAAGGGCCCGGAGGGTCAGCCTGCCAGCCTGGAGGTGCTCCAACCCAGCTCATTAGGGTGCTTCAGTGTGCGGCTAACTGGCAGGCAGCCCCAGCATGGAAGCACCCTCGTGCCCCAGCCATCTGCATCAGCCTCTACACATGCATTGCTACACGCTATAAAACTCCACCGCAGGACAGTACTTGCATTTACAAGTACAAACCTGCAGCAGTGTTTATTAGTTTACTGCAGCCTAATAGGGATGCACGTGTAGATGCTGAGATGTTTATTGCAGAGCTAATTAGGCAGCTCCATAGTAAACATCTCATGTAGATGCACCCAACGAGTCCCTTGTTAAGTCATAGTTAACAGACTAGAGGTCAGTGTCGTGCATTTGAAATGAGCCACGTTGAGTCCTGACAGCTAAGTTCCAGATGCAGGCTTGAAGGAGGGTGCATGTTGCTACAGGGCAGATTAGACGGGACTGGAGCAATATTTGGAGTTGGCTTCTTTGGCTTTGCTTTCATATTCTTTTCTTTTTCAGAAAGCACATCCAATAGAAATTACTTGGAACCTGTGCTGGGGTAACCGAAGACTTTAGCGTTGTACCTAACCCTGTCTTGATCAAAGAGCCATGGTACAGGAAGGATCTGGAGTCTCTGCAAGCCTCCATAGCAAAAACAATGAAAAAATAAAGAGGTCCATTTTATTCCAGTTACGTACATTCCCCAGGTGACACATGCAACCAAAGCTTGGGAACAAGGCCTTGTTAAAACAGCAGAGACATACAAATTTAACAGTGCAAAAAAAAAGAAAAAATCAAGACAGAGCAAGAAATGCTGAATCAAAATGAGACAGCTGAGAGCACACATTGCTACAGATCATACTTCTAGCAATTATTCTTCCACTACTAGCTACTGCTGAACCAGTGCAGCACCCTAAGAAATTACTTATGTTTTCAAAAATCTGGATTGCCTAACGTGGGAAACAAACAATGTTTGGTAAGGTTTTGGGTTTGGGGAGGAGCGGGGGAAGTGGCAGGATAAGGGGAAAGAGGTAGACAGAATAAAAACCCTCTGGTTTATATGTTTAAGGCATCTGAGGTATCAGTTGTTTGAGTTATTTCCAATTTTAGCACTAGGTTTTGTAGCACCGGCACAGAAAGTCAAAATTTCAGTATTACTGATAACAGCTTATTAAAAGAAAGAAGAAACCAATGATCAAAGATCTCACAGTGGAAGAAATGTGATGTACTTTGAATTACTCTGCACAGAATACAATCTTCAAAAACATCATTTTCCTCCATACCTGAAAATTACAGTCTCTGCATTTGAATTATTAGATGGGGAAACAAGAAGTAGTATTTGCTTGATGATGGAAAAAGAGATTTTTCACAACATACAAAATGAAAATTCATTTAAACATGATGTGACAATGAAGAAAGCAAATGTATGGATTCAGGATAAATGGAAAATAGACTTAGCAATAAGAATTGCTATATATTTAGTGGAGACCAGCACTGTGAGGCATCTTGGCTCACTTCAGATGAGAGCCCCATGAATTCATTTCTTATTGTATTTTATAACATTCCCATATTATATTGTAACAGCAAGATTCACTCTCGTATATTCCCATGGCAAACATAAGCATGTGGCTGTGCAATAATGGCAACAGATGGCAAGAAATGGTAACCTGGTTTGGGAATTCAATAAAAAATGATGCATGATTCTGGCTTAGGTCTAGTGGAAGAAGTAAGACATGAGGAGTCAGGATGCCAAGGATGTGTGACAAGCTGAGAGCCGTATTTCCTTGGCCTCCCTGGAAGGTGATAATATTCAGATGCCTCAAAAAGGAGGGAGGTGGTTAGCCTCAGGCTTGTAAGGTTTGATTTACTAAAATTTGCCAAGCCCTTCAATATACTTGGATGGAATATACTCTGGAAGCGGCAGGACTCAATTTAATACTGCATATAGTGCTTATAACGAAGCTCATCAGTTTCTAACCAGACCTTACTGAATTGTACAAATGTATGGCTCATCTAGTCCAAAATCATCCATATCCAAAGCGTTCCAAACAAGTAATTGTCTGATGTGTGCATTTTGAAGTATTGATCTTTGCTCTAATGCAGCTAATGTAAAATGAAACAAAAGGAAAAACAGTGCTTAGTACTCATGTGAACTGGTTTGCTATTCTACATTCAGCAACTGGCTATGGTTTACTTACAGGACGTGAGTGGCACTATGCACAGCTTGTAAGGTTTTCTATGCCACCTGCTCCCACTTTTCTGGTGATCCACTAAACTAATGTCACAGCTCAGGATTAAAATGCCTTGAAAGTTTCCTTGGCTTAGCTATGAAAGGCAGGCATGCCAGGGTCCACCACTGTATCCAGTGTGTGTGGAGGGGACAGGGGGGGTCTCTATTCTTTGTGGAAGGGCAAAATTAAACTTTGCATTTCACAGTAGTTATCTGTAGATCAACATCTGTATGTATGATCTTCTGCTGCCCTAACAGTAGAATTTGATATTATCAGCTATTCTGTTTTATGGCATGGATCTAGGAGGACCGAGCTTTTTTTAAGTGCATTTCAGCTGTGTTAATCTTTTCAGTGGAAGAAAAAGAACAGTTAAAGTAACCAAAGTGATTGTGAATTGCCCACTCTCCCTTCCACTACCACCACCAAATCCTTCCTCGTTTCATAAGTGAAATGCAATCGGACAATTCGATTCAGTTTCTACTTCAAACAAGTAGAGTTTATGTTCAAGAGACATTTATCAACTGCTCAGAAATTGATTTGTAAATCAATGGCAACTTCCAAACGTGTTAAAGCTGAGAAATTAAAACAAAGCTCTGGACCAGTAAGAGGATTTCCAAAACACCACACGCATCAAAACTCTCCATTAGTAGTCCAGAGGTCAGGGGGGGTTTTTTTGCTCTGTAAAAAGTTGCTGATTCAAACTACTGACTGAAAGAAAGAGCAATGACAAAGCAAATGGCTATGAAATATGCTCTTTGGCATAAGTTCAGGCTCATATTTTAGTGCAAGCTTCACTTTAAACATGTGAATTGAAGTGAATTCAAAGGAACTACCTTCATAATTACCCGGCTGAACAGGAGCTGGTGCCTGTAACAGGGGTATAAAAACCTTTATCACTTCTTCACAAGTAGTGCGACCAAATGGTAATGCCTCTGATTTTTTTAAGTGGTTTGATAGCAGAAGCCACCTGGGAGGCACCATGAAAAACCTCATCTTTGGCAGTTGAGGAGAATTTGATTTTGTTTTTTCCCCTTGATCAAGACTAAGACGACCATTAACAGGAACTAGTGGTTCACTGAGCAGACAACAAAAGGATCTACCGTGAGTAAGAAGGTTTTCCACCTGCCATCTCATCCCTTTGATTCACCTAGAACTTGGATGCAGACTCTTCTGACATGGTTTTATTGCTATAATTTCAGGTATGGACAGCATCAGAGTGTTTCCTGTGCAATTTTAGGGTAAATGGACTATTAAGTGAAATTTAACCATTTTGGTGCACTGAAGCTGCATGAAAAGTAATTGTTGTCCGTGGCAAGTGCCACTATCTAGGCACAGGGAGACGTTGCTAGGTTTTTAAGGTTGGGGGAGCTACCTAGGGCACTTTTAAGTTTAAATGGGGAGAGACTTGTGAGATGAGACACCTCCAGGACTAGACAGCCCATAAGTACTGGTTTGGGGGACTGTAGTTTGAGGATTCAAAGGACTGCAAACATCTAATCCCACTTCGGGTACTCCAACTATTTTTTGTAGCTATCCTTATATACTTACACAGGGAGCTTTTATGCCAGGCCTATGTTTAGTTATGTTAACTGGGATAGATACTTAGATTCATAGATGTAGGGTCAGAAGGGACCTGAGCAGATCATCTAGTCCACCTCCCTGCCCTGGGCAGGAATGAATACTGGGCTCATATGACCCCTCCTGAGTTTAAGCTCAAATGACCCCAGCTAGGTAGTAATCTAGCCTCCTTTTAAAGACCCCCTAAGGTAGGAGCCAGCACCACTTCCCTTGGAAGCTACTTAACACCCTGGTTTCTCCATCCTTCATCTGAGGTTTCTGCTGATCTTTAATGTACCCTCTGCTTCTTTATTATACCACATGGTGAAGAGTAATACACCTCCTAATATCCCCCTGTCTTCATCCTTGCCAGTCATCCTTCCCTTGACAATGGGCTGAAATGCGTGTTTTTGTCTTTAGTGTCAATTTGTTCTGTTTTGCAGGCAGCATAATTCTTGCTTCTGTTTGCAAAGCCTCAGCAATGTGGGACTTTCTGGGAGCTTTTCAGGGTTTACTGTGGAAATTTGCTGATGGGAAAATATGTCCTTTTTGCTCAGGCAAAATGCCTCAGACATAGAAGGTTATTACTGCAGTGCAGGCTTCTAGGAGGAAAAAAAAAAAGATGAGAGAATAAAACAGAACGCTGCCACCCTGAAAGGAAGGTTGGAGGGTCATGGGAGAGGACAGTCTTTGTATTTCCATTTGCCGAAAACAGGAAGGAGGCAGTAATAGTGAAAGCTTCTGGCACGTTAGTCCCAAAACAACACACTGGAGACAAAGGGCACTTGCACACACAATGGAGGCTTAGTTCCCTAAATTGGAATGGTGGGTTTTTAATTGTGATGATTAAAAACCCATCATTTCAATTTAGGGGCTTCCATCACTGTTACAACGATGATCCTGATCTTTTGGGTTTTTGGGGGTTTTTTGCAAAGTCTGCCCATCTCTCCCATGGCCAGGGGGTGAGCTGCCAGTGGGCCAAGCAGTCCCTGAGCTGTGGGGGGGAAGCTTGGTCCTTCCCTTCATAGTGGCAGCACCCCCCATGACCACCTAGGTAGTTGCTAGCAGGCCGGGGGCTGCCCTAGCTCACAGAATTTGCTGCTGGTAGGCCCTGATCTGCAAGGGGCACCCAGGCAGGCTGCTAGTGGGCTGGATGCTGCTTCAGCTCGAAGGCAGCACCTGCCGGATTCAACCCTTCCCTGAGCCCAACTAGCGAGCAGCACCCCATGCACTGTCCCTGTCACCTTTCCGCTCCCTGGAATTGCCTGGGAATGGGCTGCCTTGTCCCTGGGGCAGTACAGGGAAGCAGCAGGAGCGTGGCTGGGTGTACTGGTGGCTGGAGAAGGCAGCGGGAATGGTGCACAGTGTGCTGGAGGCCTGGGTGGGCTTGGGGAAGTGTTGGACTGGGCACTTCTGAGCTGGGGCAACTCCTGGCCCACTAGCAGTCAGCCCAGGGAGCCCCAGGGGGTGCCACTGCTCCAGAGGGAAGAACTAGGGGTCCCTGCAGCTCGGGTGCCACTCAGCCCAAAGGAAGCTACCCCCCAACCCCCAGTCGTGGGAGAAGTGGGCAGGCTCCACAGAAAGGGAAAAAAAAGGATCGGGCCCCAAGCTGCTTCTGCCTTTAGCCTGCCTCTCCTGTGACCGGGGGGCAAGCTGTTGAATTCAAGGCTGCAATGTGACAAATACCTACACTGCAAACTAAACTACGTGCAGATGTGGTTTGTTCTGCAATGTAACAAACTCATTTAAATCGTAAAAAACCCTCCAACCCCTATGTTTAAAGTATGATACAATTAAATCACAAAAATGGGCAATTTTTCGTCACATGTACAAGCATCCAAATACCATATTTGTCTTGTGTTCATTATTCATGAACATCAGTAGTGAGAACTAGGGGACAGAGCAATGAGAGAGGAAAACCCCAGACTAATGAAGACTTTAGCCTGTCCCCCACACTGGACTCCCCTTCAGGTTCAGGTTCAGGTTCATCCTGCTGGGGAATGTCCCGGTCTCCTTCCTCTCTCCCCCTAGCTCCCACTTCTGCTCACTTCCTAATAGCGCCTTCTTTCCCTTCCAGAAAGCTCTCAGGCCCCTCATGCCACATTTAGTTTACTCAGCTTCTGCTGCCCCATTTGCTGAACACTAATAGCCTTCACTCTGCAGTTCCCTCTACTTTTAAAGCTCCTTTTTCAATGTCTAGCTGCTCTGACAGGCTGCCTGTTCACGCCTCAGGGAGTGCACTCATCCCCTTGCATTTGCCCCCTCCCTTCTGTATTTGGAGAGCTCTCTAGAGTTTAGTAAGCCTATCGTCTGACGTTTCTCTAATGTCTGTACTAAATCCTTTTAACACTTTAAAATGGAGGTGCATTTGCCTTTGTGTCCCATGCATCTACGGAGATTTCAGTCTTTGAATAACCATAGACGGTATTATCCATGCACATCTTTACTCCTGTTCTTTCATCCCAGTAAGTCTGATTTCTGTTGTAGGCAGACAGCCAGTGCCTTCACGAGTGAAGAAAGATGCAAAAGAATTAACATCCCTGTTACTTGCAGTCCTTCGTCTCTAATTCTCTGACTAAAGGGAGAAGGCGCTGAAATCTTTTCCTGAATATCATTAGAACAGTTATTCATTTAGATGCAGAAAGAAAAATAAAACCCTGATTTGTGACTGACACATTCATTTGGTGTTCTGATTTCTGGCCTCTCTCATTGCTTTATATTCTTCTGAAGCACTCTCCCCAGCATGTTTTCATAAGTTGAATCATCCTGGTGACCTCAGAGAAAAAGGACTGTCCAGCACTGAGGGCTTTAAGCTGGGACTTGGGGAAGCAAGTCCTTGCTGTGCTACGTGTTACCTGTGTGACCTAGAAGTGACTTGACTTTATCTGTCTCAGATCTTCATCTGTAGAGAGATGATAATAGTT
Organism: Crocodylus porosus; assembly: GCF_001723895.1. Lineage (NCBI taxonomy): Eukaryota > Metazoa > Chordata > Crocodylia > Crocodylidae > Crocodylus > Crocodylus porosus. Next base: position 23,849,063 of record NW_017728914.1, read on the forward strand.
CTTACCCCATGGTGGGGGATGCTTGAAAGCAACTGCTTTAAGTATTAGGTGGAAGGGAGAGGATTGGCAAGTGTTCAGTAGGGAGAGCCATGCACAGTAAATATCAGCTAGGCTGGCTATCTCCTGGGCTAGCTGGGTTACTTTGAGGCTGTGCACAGCACCCAGAAAAGTGCCTCCGAAGAACAGCTCAAGCACTTCCCTGATGTAAGGTAACAGATATGTCACTGGCACACCTAGACACTTAGAAAAGTGGAAAGGAGCAAAGCACATGGCCTAGAGTAACCAACTGGCTTTGACAGCTGCTTCCTGCAGGATGCCTGTAGCCAGCAAGAACTGAAGCAGCCCGTAGAGTCATGCCCTCCCTCCCAGCCTTGGCAAACACAAATTCCATGCAGCTGCAGGTTCAGTCTGAGCCATCAAGATATGTATTCAGCTTTTATTCAAACTTGTCCAACCCACTTGACTGTTCAGCAAGTCTGGAAATCTTACAAGAGCAGGATTCCTCATGCCCTTTCCAATATTTTTCTTCTTCCATAAAGTCCAAAAATTCTCTGCAGGCAGCTGGTTCCAGGCTTTGGGTATATAGACCCATTGGCATTCCCAAGTGACCTGAGAATGAAAAATGCTAATACAAACATTCACATTTCTAACACCCCAACAAAGATTCAGTTGAGAATTAAAGTTGTGTATCAAGGGTTCAGGTGTTCCTTGTTTTAAGACAAACTTCTTTCAGCTGTCTCAGAAGACATTGCTTATGTGAGAAGTGAAGAGAAAAAACAGAGACAGAGTCTGACACAACAGGAAGTCTTTGAAAGCATATTACAGAATGTTAGATTCGACAGTAGCTTCTTTCTAAGCTACTTATATTACATGGCTTTGCATGTTGAGAGCTATGATGGGATCATGAGACTGGATAATAGGTTTATTTCTAGAGCAGGTGGGAAGGGGAAGGTTTTCTATTCACTCTCCTGGCCCCCCCCCTCCTATTTTTCCTTTTGATTAGTTGTTTTAAGATATGGTGGGCCATATTCTCATGGCAAGCTATTTCACACTCAGAATCATAGAGCTGCATACAACAGCTCAGTATCTCTCAGATCATAGGCTCTTGGTCTGAATTCATAATTTCATAGTTTCTAAGGTCAGAAGGGACCTGAACAGATCATCAAGTCTGGCCTCCTGCCCTGGACAGGAATGAGTGCTGGGATCATAATACTCCAGTCAGACATCCATCCAACCTCCTCTTGAAGACCCCCAAGGTAGGGGAGAGCACCACCTCCCTTGGGAGCCCATTCCAGAGCCTGGCAGCCCTAACCGTAAAGTAATGCCTCCTGATATCAAGCCTGAACCTGCTCTCAATCAATTTGTAGCCGTTATTCCTTGTTATCCCAGGTGGTGCCCAGGGGAACAGAGCCTCACCTATTTTCTGCTGGTCCCCCCTGGTGAGTTTATAGATGGCCACCAGATCCCCTTTCAGCCTTCTCTTGTGGAAGCTGAATAGATTCAGGCCCTTTAGTTTATCTTCGTAGAGCCTGGCTTGCTGCCCCCTGACCATGCGAGTGGCCCTTCTCTGGACCCTCTCAAGGTTAGCCACATCCCTCTTGAAGTGCAGTGCCCAGAACTGGATGCAGTACTCTAACTGTGGCCTGACCAATACCGCATAGGGAAGGATCACCTCCCTGGACCTGCTTGTGATACATCTGTAGATGCACGACAAGGTGCGGTTAGCCTTACTGACTGCTTCCTCTCATTGGCAGCTCATGTCCATCCTGGAGTCAACAATGACTCCAAGATCCCTTTCAGCCACCGTGTTGATGAGAAGGGTATTCCCCAGCATATAGGTGTGTTGTAGGTTCCTTCTCCCTAGATGCAGCACCTTGCACTTGTCTGCTTTGAATCCCATCCTATTCTCATCCGTCCACCTCTGTAACCTGCCTAGATCTAGCTGGATTCTGTCCCTCCCCTCTAGTGTGCCCACTTCTTCCCACATCTTTGTGTCATCAGCGAATTTGGATGGCGTGCTTTCCATGCCCATCTCCAGGTCACTGATAAAGATGTTGAACAGTACAGGCCCAAGGACCAAGCCCTGGGGAACTCCACTACCTACATCCGTCCAGGTCAAAAATGACCTGTCCACCACCACTCTCTGGGTGTGACCATCGAGCCAATTTGCCACCCATCTGACTGTGTAGGCATCAAAGCCACAGTCACCTATGTTTTTTTATGAGAATGAGGAGATAAACAGTGTCAAAGGCCTTCTTGAAGTCTAGGTAGAAAACATCAACTTCAATGCCCACATCCAAGAACTTTGTGACCAGGTCATAAAAGGAAACAAGGTTAATCAGGCAGGATCGTCCCACAATTAACCTGTGTTGGTTGCCCCTGAGCATTACCTTTCCTACTGGGTCCTTGCAGATGTGCTCCTTGATAATTTTCTCAAAGGTCCTCCCAAGGACCAAGGTGAGACTAACTGACCTATAGTTACCCATGTCCTCCTTTCTTCCCCGCTTGTAAATGGGGACCACATTGGGCCTTTTCCAGTCCTCTGGGACCTGGCACAAGTGTTCATACAGCTGTGCCAGGGACCTTGCTATGACCGCCGCCAATTCCCTCAGTACCCTCGGATGAAGAGCATCCAGATCTGCTGATTTAAACATGTCCAGCCCCTCCAGAATTTCCCTAACTAGATCATCCCTGACCCTAGGCATGGCATCATGTCCCCTGAGCCTGTCCATAATCCTAGTGAGGGAATTGTCCCAGTCCCTCCTCAGAAATATGGAGGCAAAGAACTCATTGAAGAGGTCAGCTTTTGCCTTTGCTGCAATCACCAGATTGCCAAGCCTGTCCTGTAGGGGCCTCATATTACCTGGTGCCTTCTCCTTACTCCCTATGTATTTGAAAAGGGACTTTTTGTTATCCTTAATTCTGGTCACCATCCCTAGCTCCGTCTCTGCCTTGGCCTTCCTAACCACCTCCCTGCAATCATGAGCAATGGCGGTGTAATCCTCCTTGGTGATAGCCCCTTGCTTCCACTGATTGTATGCCACCTTTTTGCCCTTTGGCCATCCTGGATGTATTTACTGAACCAAGGGGGCTTTTTAGCTGAATTTACCTGAACTGTACCAGGTAAAATGCCTGCAAAAATAATTGGGGCTTTGTGAAGCTTTGGTCGCTGATTCAATTCAGTGGAGATTCAGCCCAATTCAGTGGCCGAATCTCTGAATCCGAATCAAATAAGGACACCCTTTAATCTCTCTGAAGAGAATCAGAACCCTCCAAATAATATCTTGTTTTTAATCAAAAAGCCAAATTACCTTGTGATTGGTCAATACTTGGCTAGGAGGTTATGCAGGTCCAGTGGGAAATGGTGCTTTGGATTCAGTAGCTAGTTCTTGTCCTTTAAATACCAGCTGGATTACTGCCTCCTCCTTCTCATCATGGAAGGAAGTAGAGGGCATCTGGAGCTTCCATTCCAAGGACAATAATTTGAGGTCTTCACAAAGCCTGTAGAATAAAAGTACAAGCATAGACAAGGTCTATATACAGTTGTATTTGCCTACCTAAATTCTCCATGTGGTTTTTGTTGGCTCTAGATTTAGGACCCAAAGGCCTTGTTACGGGGGGGGGGAGGGGAACGACCCACCCTCAGACCGACCATGACCTTTCCATTCAATAATAGGCAAATTTATTGATACATAGTGATAACAGAAAAAAAGCAATACAAACAATTAAGCATTCTATATATCTACCAAATCCTAGGGCTGTCACCACAGTCTGGCCAGGATGCAATCTCCACTCTGAGGCTCTTCATTAGGTATCAGATGTCAGTATGTCAGCAGTCTGGAGGTGGGATGCTGAGGCCCACAGCCTTCCTCCCATTCCAGTAGGGTGGATAAGATGGGCTGGTGGTATGCCTTCTTTCCTTGGTGGCCTTGGAGACCCTTCCCAGGGGATGAGAATGGGGATCCTCTCAAGAAAGTGGAGGAGGAGAGACGGGGAAGGACCCAGGCAGAGAAGGGAAGGGGAGGGACCCGGGTGGGACTCATTGTTACTCTTAAGTCTCTGCTTTTGTATTCTCCTTCCCTTCTGATGACTCCTGATAACTCTTCATCCATGGCTATTGCTAGTTGGTTGTCCCTCTGCGGTCACACTGTTCACATCAACACATTCCAATCCCATCCCATGCACACCTACTAATTTGGTCCTTCTGTGCCTTCTCCTAATTGGTCTGTTCTCTCCAAATCAGGACTCAGACTCTCTCCCCCCCACCCCTCCCCTCCCTGCCCCAGGCCTTATTAGCTGGTGCTGCTTTATCTTATGTTATGGACAGTATGGTACATATTCCCTCTGTTTCCAGACTATTTTCAGGCTATGTGTTCTTATTGTCCTTGTTGTGTTAGACAGCCTGCCTCCAAGGCTGTGTGACTGTGTGACCCAGACTCTTAGAAATCAATTAACCACTGCTGGCAAACTTTGAACCATTCTAATGCATGTATGTATATATATATATATGTATGTATATATATATGTATGTATGTATACACACACACACACACACACACATATATATATATAAAGCCAGTTTCAAAAACCCTCTAAATACCAACTGTTCTAAGCCAACAGTTTTAACCTGATACAGCATCCATTTTTTACTCTCCTGCACTGTTGTGTAGACATTATGTTCCATGGTTTACCATCTTAGCCAAAATATGCCTTCATTCTATTATTCAAGCAGTGACTGAATTAACAGATCTAGCTGTAAGGGTGTGTTGGGGTTAGTACCTTTGCCACAGCAGCCTATTAAGAAAGTTAATTACATAAGCACTTCAAAATCATCAAATAAAAGGTGTTCTGTGTCTTGTGTTTTTTATTCACTCAGATTTTAAAACTATGAAGACTTGTTGTCATTGTTTTTCAGTAGTTGAGCTCCAGCAATATTCTCAGAACTGTACAAGACAAAAAAAGCAAGAAGACAGTTCCTAGCTTGGAGAATTTAGAGTCTAACAGGCAGACAGGACAAGACATACTGTTCTAGGAGCCCCCTGGGGATAGAGCAATCATAGTTAATTTTAAATTCTGAAGTAAAATTGAATTTGGACATCATGTAGGAAGGTTTCAGGGGCAGGTGAAATATAGTTGCTTGCTTTTCAGAGCTGTAAGTTTTAGGGGTGGGCAGAATAGTATGGATTACCTTTTATCCTGGAAATTAATTTCTCTATTAAAGAAGAGCAGTATTATAGAGAGCTTTAACCCAGTTATTCTTCTGATTATAGATAAGCTCTCAGACCAAGTGACAAGCTAGTGTCTTACAGACTAGACAGGGAGCAGTACTCCATTAACAGTGAGCTCATGAACTAGATTTAAGACCTGCATTTTCTCACCACATAGGAAGGTGCTTACTGACATGGGAATATGCCAAGCAATTTCTAAATAATTCAAGTAGCCAGAGGCATATCTAGACACAGGCACATGTAACTCAGACCTACATGGCTTGCCAGGTTTCCCTCTCTCCACTCTAATACCAACAAGAGCCTCAGAATAGGAAAGGAGGAATCAATCTGTAAGAAGGCATTGCTTGGTTGGATTTCCAGGAGTGTTACAGCAGTGTGTTTACACTACAGTTATTTGAGATTATTTAAAATAAGCAAACTCAGGTCCTAAACTTCCCTAAAGTGTACAGTTTGTCCATATCTCGCATTTTGGCTCATTGTACCATACAAAGATCTAATCCAGGTTCAAAGATTAATTCTGTACACTTGACTGAACCAATATTTGGTACAGGGTCTGTATCATGGCATAATGATGTTGTTTGAAAGCCTGTATGGGATACTATCCCCTCCCCTTTCCTTATTAGTCCATCATTAAACTATAATGTAGAGAATTTGTGACATTACTCACTATTTATGGCCCTGTGTTTCTCTTTTTTCTCCCTCAATTCTCTTTAGTTGAGGAGAAAGAACAATTGCTTGGGCTAAAGCTTCTGTGTTACTGGATCGTTCTGGGTTCTAAGAGCCATACATCAGACGAGGTGAAGCATGTTGAGATTGTTAGGGATTTAAATATACAGATCTTGGAATTTATGGTATGCATCTAAATCCTGGAGGTAATTCTAAAAAAAAAATCTCAGTCCTAGTAAGCACAGACATTGACTAATAGAGACACAATTTTGGAACATCACACATACAGAGTTGCATCACATGTGCAATTGCCAAGTTACACCTGTGCCTGGTAATTAGATGTACAGGTCTATAGGGAATTTGTGCATCGACCAATGAGCAGAAATTCTTTCCGGACTTTGCACTAGTTGTGCATGTCACATCAGTGCAATGTTCCATTTCCAGTTTCCTGCATTTTACAAAAACGTACTTTTAGAACCTGTTGTTTAAAACAAAAGCAAGACTCAGCAGAAAAGACATCGAGATATTCTGTTAAAAATATAAAAAAATGCAATTACTCAGTCTTTTGATGTAAGAACTGGGCATTCAACAGCTCTTTAAGGTGAAATGTCAGCATCAAAAGGAAGTTTCTGGCCAATTTTAGTGAACTTCCAACGTGTGCATCAGAAAACGAGTGAAGAAAATGGAAGCCGGTAACCTGCAACCCTACTGAGACTCAACCCCTTCTGCGTGTGAGATATGATTAGCTTCTGAAGATTCACCTCCTTTATACCATGACTGGATTACCATTGCACCTACCCCAGAGTGCCAATTAAAAAAGGAGCCCAATGCAACCCTAAAAAGGGCATGAAAGTAAATATATGAGACTCGTCAGGAACCACCTTCTCTATGTGTCACCAGGCACGTCTGCTTCCTGCTAGATGAAAGCAACTGAAACAGGTGCTCTATTAATATTCATAATTCCTCACTAATGCATTTGATCTGATGGTGCGAAATGCCACATGCTAGAAAAACTTCCCATGAACTGGCTCTCAAGTGCTCTACTTTCTTTCTGTGCTGCTTGCATACATTATATATTTTGCCAGTGGAACTTCATATTATTCCAAACTGATTTTTTGCCCACCAACCTAACAGAGAAAAGCATTTCCCTTCCTCCTTTCAGCCTCCCCCACCCTCACCAGCACGGGAGTGCTGCTTGCCGACAGGACACTACGCTCAAAGAGGCTTTAAAAGCCATCAAACATGCAGTTCTGAAAATGCCAGCAGGCAAGTTTTGAGGTTGCCACAATCTTCAGTGCAGCCTTTGTGTGATCTGTAGGGGCATCTGGGCTTCCACATGCTTGAAGTGATGGGAATGGCGTTGCTCTCTTGTTTTCTGTCCTCCATGTTTTAACCCCTGTTACAAATTGTTCTGTGTCTGCTCCATCAAGAAGGGGGAAAGAGTGAATATGATTATAAGCTGGGAATACAGCATGTCTAAGAAACAAGTTGCTCACAATGTAACCACAACACTATAATGGTTACTTGTACACACTTGCCGTTCCATTTCAGCATTTAATCAGTTCACTGGTTGTTTGTGAACTATTTAATTGTGAAATAGATATTATATGGCTACTGGATACATCTGATTGTACGCCACTTGTCCACCCTTATGTCACTCCTCTCTTCCTGTAGTGATGCAGCCCCAATCTGGATTGGGGCCTATTAGTATCACCACAAGTATGATGGTATTTGGTCTACTGTCTCAAACATAAAAAGGGAAGAACAGTGAACCTTTGCAATGACTGGATTCACAACAATAAAAAATTGTGAGGCAGTACAAAAATGTTTGTGATTAGGTAATCATTACATACTAAATGACAGGGACTAATGAGTCTTACTTCCACAGCTTTTATTCACAAAAGGACTCATGGACCAGTTATTTTTTTCCCCTTATTTCTTAATTTGTAACACCAGAAGGGTGGTGTCCTGAATAATGCAATGGAGACAATATTGCCCTCGTTTAACCAAAGCATGTGACCAGCTTTCCTACTCATCTGATCACACTGGCACTGGTACGGACAGGAAATCCTTTGTTTTGAAATAACATATAAAGCTGAGACCATTCGTTTGTTACAAACAACAGATTCATTAACAAAAAATCACATTTATACATGATGTGACCCATAATTTGGAATTGACCACCTATGTCACAATTCATTGTTGCTATTCCTACTTCAGTGGCAAGTTAGGGATGTGCGAAACGGCTGTTTCATTTCCATTTTGGATTTGGCCATTTTGGAGAGAGAGTGATTCGTTTCAGTGTTTAGTTCAGCCATTTTGATTTGGCTGAATCTGTTTTGGACTTTCAACACTGCTTTGGTGCTGATTTGGAGATTCAGATCAGCCAGGGAGAGGCAGGTTGTGCCTCTGCCCCGATGGGGAAAGCTGCAGGAGAAGCCCCCATGGCTTCTCCCCCGCCCGGCCCCAGCCTCCTGGCACTTTAAAAGGAGGGCTGCAGAGCTGTGCTGGACCCTTCCCTGGGGGCGTGGACCCCCAGATCTGCGCGTGGGATGACAGCAGGCTGCCGTCCCTCTGCCAGAGCACTGGGATTGGAAGGGACCTCAGGGACAGATCACAGACACTGGACAGCTACAGATGTCTATATCAGAACAGTCCTTCCCCCGCCCCACTTCTCCCTCCCTCTTCTGAATTTCTGTTTCCCAACAAGCCCGCCTCTGAAACAGCCGAAACATTTCCAAAATGTTTTGGATGGCTTAATTTAGTTTCAGAACTGTTTCGGAGCCTTCTATTTCATTTTGGACTTGGTGTTTTGGGTGCTGCCATGGGCCGAAACACCTCCGAAATGAAACGACTGCTGAAGTTCTGCATGAGCCTCTAATATAAGCACTTCCAAATGATTGAAGCCAGAGCCTTTAAAAGGAACAGTGTCTGAACTTTGCTGTCCCTGTCATGTTCACCATTTTTATCCGTAAGTAAGAAAAAAACACATCACTTGTGCTCTGAAAAATTAAGACTATTAAGGCACTTCTACACAGCTTTCTTTTCTCCCTCAAAACTTGAGCATGAGTACAAACACCCCCTGTTCCCTGCTGTGCACTGTACAAGATCCTTCAGGATCAAAATGTCAGCAGTATAAACTCAGTCCCAAACCTATGCTATTTAATATATTAGAATATTTGGAAAATGACCCTGCTTCCCTGAGATGAGGCAACAGTAACAGCAAGCTTGACACACATAAAACTTTCTTGATTCAATCAATAAAGGCCCATGAAAGCTGAATGAATCTCCTTTGCTTTGTTTCTTTCTAAGAATTAGTTGTGGCTTTTGCCATCTTTAGATTTAATACCTTTCATTTTGTTTTCCAAATGTAAAAAATCATCAAATGTGTGTCTCAGTAGGATACTAACACCCAAGACAAAATAGGAGTACAGAAAGCTTGAAATGATTCTATATGCAGTTTGTTAGCAGAAACAATAACCACAGATTCACCATTCAGTTTTTGTGGGAACATAATTTATAATGATAATAAAAGTGGGATGCTGATAGCAGTAGGTTCATACTGAATGAAGATGAATAGGAGAATGAAATGAAGAGTTCCCTGGTAATGAGGGACAGTTGTTGAAAGTGGTTTATGAGGACATTTTATGCAGCCCATGTACAGTAGGTGCATCAAAGAGGGTAATATAGAGGGAATGAAGGATAAATCTCCTGAGATGTTGTTGTTGTTTTATTGCCCATGTATTTACTTCTGTACCTTTACACTCATGGTAAAGCATGTGTGATGTTAATGGTAGCAATAAAATAATGTATAAAATTAGCATTGCAAACCAACTCTTTATTTTGCCTGTTCAGTGCAAGGCTTTGGCTATTTAGGGCTGCTCAGGAAAGTTAAATTCACATCTTTAATTTGGATTAAAGTAGATTAGTTAAACCATATTACCAGCCTATGTCAACACTCGTGAATTAACCTAAGCATCATTAAGGTCACTGTAATTTTGACTTCAAGGGTCCACATAGGACTTTAATCTGAACGAAGTCTTAAAGCCAATTAGTTAAATGTGGCAGGACAGTCCCTAGGGGTGCCGTGACCTCCCCTAGCGCCCTTGCCTACCGTGCCAACCTGGGTCATGAATGCACCCTCTATCTCGCCCGCCACGTCTTTGATCTTATTATTATTATTATTATTATTATTAATGGGAAGCTGTCTTCCTGCCCTCCTTGGCACACGGCTGGTCTTGCTATACTGGGATTCTGCTCTATTCCCTGTGCTGGTCCTCTCCTAGGGCCTACTCGATATGCGCGCTCCTTCTCGGGGCCTACTCAATATACTCGCCCCCTCTCCCAGGCCTGCTCAATATACGCGCCCTCTCCTGGGCTCCTCGCCGCACGCGCCCGCTCCCGGGGCTCCTCGCCGACTGTGCCCTCTGCCCTCACCGGGCTTCTCAATGGGCTTACTCCCCTCTTGGGACTTCTCAATTACAGGCAGTGCCCAACTCGGGCCTGCCTCCCATATGTCCCGCGGTCACCTGCACTCAGACCTGTGCCTCGCGCTTCCCGCAGTCTCACGCACGCTCAGGCCTTGTCTCCCACGCTTCTCATGGTCCTGCCTTCACTGGGGCTTCACTCACGCTTCCCGCGCTTACGCACTCCTTGCCCTCACCGGGGCCTTGCTCGCGCTTCCTGCACTCGCCCGCACTGGGGCCCACCCGCGCTGGGGCCTTCTATGCCCGACTTGGGTTTGTGCTTGCACTCTTCACATCCCTCGCCCACACTCAGGCCTGTACTCGTGCCTCTCGTGCATCCACCTGCACTGGGGCCTTCTATACTTGCGCCTCTCGTGCGCCCGCCCGCACTGGGGCCTTCTATGCCCGACTTGGGCTTCCCAAGGTTGGGGCTCAGGTGGCCTTAGCCTCACCTGGCCCCCAGACCCACCTTCTCGGGCCTACGCCCCACTGGGGCTCTTCCCAATTGGGGTTTGTCCTGATATCGCCCCTGCTGGGCTGGGGTCGGAATACCCCACTAGCTCAGACCTGCCTTCCTGGGCCTACGCCCCACTGGGCTTCTGCCTACACCGAGCTCTTCCCGAAGCTGCCCACACTGGGCTGGGGTCGGGACACCCCCACAGCGCAGCACCCTCTGGGGTGCTAGGAACTCCCCCTCTACCGGGGAGCTCCCTTGAGGCCTCCTCCACCCCTACAGCCTCGCCCGGTCCTCCGGTGTTGCTCAGACAACCCAAACAGAAGCTCAAGACCATAAACCTGCCGGCTGAAACACAAAATAAGCCTCCTGGCTATAACCTCCGTTCAGCGCCACCCTGGCTACTCTACATCTCCCTGTCAGGGTTCTCTCCACCGCGTATCATAATGCCCACGCTTGGGTGGTCGGGCTGCTCTGCTCTGCTTTACAGCAGAGCTTCCTGCTGTCCAGGCTGCCAGAGGGGAACTGGCTCTGGCCTCAGCCTTCTCTGTTTATGAAGGCCAGGCCCTGCCCCCTGGCAGTCAGCTGACCCAATTAGTTGCTTTGGCAACTCACAGCTGTGCTGCCCTATTGAGTGGCAGCTAAGCCTATATCACCATTATCAGTAGCAGGCTCCTTAGTGCCCTGCTACACACCATTATCTAGTAGCAGGCACCCTGGTGCCCTGCTACATTAAACCACATTCATTTTCTTGAGTGTCCCTGCATACACAAGCCAGTAGTCTTAGAGATGAATCCAGGCTGCATACATTTCCTTCTGGATTTCAAACTCCATAAGGGTCAGAGAAACTTGAATCCAGCATTTTGTTTGGGTCCATTGCCGTGAGAGGGACTTGTTGTGAACTTGGGATGCAGATCTGTATTCACATTTCAGGCAGTTCCAAAGACTGGGAGTGTTCAGAACTGCTGGGAATGATTTAGCTGACTTCTGCTGAATTTTACTACTCATTACTTCTTTATTATATTATTTAGTATAATTATAAATAAACTGTACTTATAATTTGTTTTGCAGTGATACCTAGAGCCTCCAGCCAAGAATTCTGGGCCATTGGGCTTGTCCCAGTATGAAAATGTAACAAAAAGATGGCCCAAAAGGACTGCAGTCTTAGCACTGGATAAGATGAAAGACTATACCTGGATATGACAAGCAGACAAAGGGAGTCAAAGTCACAGTTCTAGAAAAGAAAACAGAGCTGCTCAGGTAAACCTGAAAAAAATAAGAATATGAATTCCATGATATGAAAATACTACCTAGGAGAGAAGTTACCCAAGGGATGTGGGTAGATGACAGTAGTGCTATAGCGCGGGACTATAACTTTACTGCTATAGTAACCACTTATATGTCTGTTCCAACAGACAAGGACAACAGACAAAGGTTCTTCAGAGTGAGATGCTTTTTTGGGAAACGTGCTTGATTTATCTGCTTACACCAATAACCTGAGAGTGCTATTGGGCAAAGCCAGCCATGAGACAGGGGATGCAAATCTTAATAGAGAGTCTGAGGAACTGAAGGAGTTACTTAAAGAGGCCTGTGAAGATTCATAGATTTGTAGATGCTAGGGTCGAAAGGGACCTCAACAGATCATTGAGTCCGACCCCCTGCCCAGGCAGTAAAGAGTGCTGGGGTCAGATGACCCCAGCCAGAGGCCTAGCCAGCCTTAAAGACCCCCAAGGTAGGGGAGCGCACCACCCCGCTTGGAAGCGTGTTCCAAATTTTGGCCACCCTCACCATGAAGTTGCAGAGCAGGTTCTCCTTCCTTTGTACACACTGGGCCACATTCACAAAATCTTGTGTGGCACTTGCCCCCTTCAATCCACTTTCTGCAGCTCTCATCCTATCTGGATGTAATCACAGTTGCTCCATTAGTGCTCCTGCCCCTGGTTCATTAGGTAGCAGCAACCTAGTCTTCATCCCTCGATCCCTTTGGCTCAAGAGCGGAACACAAGTCCCTCCTGTTCTTCTAAGTCTCAGCACATAAGCACCAGCCCTTCACATGACGCTGTCAGGACCACTTCCTACCCTTGTTCCCCAACATCAGTATTCTCTTACCCAAGGTGCTGTCCTCCTCCTCATGCAGCAGCACTTCCTTCACCTCCAGGCTTTCAGTGAAGCCTTTGACCAAAACTTCCTCCACACTGGGAGCTGTCCAGATAACAAGGCACAATTGCCACTTCAAGTTCCCAGCCTGAAGTGGCTGCTTGTCCCTGGCTCGTACTCCTAGACAGGATGGGACTGGAAGTCACCAGCTGCCTGAGTCTTAAGGGGACCTCCCTCTGGACTTCAGCAGAAGTCCTTCTTTTTTATATACATTGAAGCGTCTCAAGTCCCATTGCAGGTTCTAGTCCTGAGCTGTTGGGGAAAAAAAGAAAACTAAATTGTCTGTGGACACTTCCAAGATGTATTGATGCAACCAGAATTAATGACACTGATACTGAAAAGCAGCTGATTCACCGCACAGCACAGCATGCTTCAGAAACTAATTGAGCATTGCTGGTTTCTTTAGCACTTGTTAAAACTATCTGAAACTATTGTCACAGGTTCATGCTGATTATTAATTGTTACTGCGACGTTTAAGTGGGAACGGGATGCGGTGGGAAAGTGGGTGGAACTGTACATTTTACCAAGCTGCAGCACAAGCCAGTTGGAACCAGTTGCCATATCATGCAGAGGCTCATGTTACCCAGTATTGAAAAATTACAGTTTAAATACTGACTGAAGGAGACATGAGTCAGGCTCCTTGGCTCGGAGTGATTACTGAACACCACAGCATCCATAGAAGCCTACCTCCATGGCTTCCAAGCTCTTGCTGCTTATTAACAGAGCTGTAGCAGGCTGCATGGCAGATGCAGCAGCTGTGAGCCTGCTCTGGAAAACTGAGCCAGCTAACAGCGATAATTACCTGGCTCCGCAGGATTTCAGGTTCCTGCAGAGAAACAGGGAGGGTGAGATAGAAGAGAGACAGGGGAGAGCGAGGCATGAGGCTAGTGGCAGCACAACTGAGCCAGGCAATTTCTCGAGGTCTGGAAAGAGACCCATGGCTGCAAGGCTGGAAGCAGCTGCACCACCACAGGACCAGAGTCGGAGCCAGGTGGAGAAGGAAGAAGACAGCAGTGTGGAGGGAGCAGAGGGACCCAGAGGCACCTTCTCGGGGCTAGAGGAGACTCAGGACTGTATGGATCTTCTTTAGATTGTGTTACTGAGTTCGGATAGATGTTTGTGGCGTTTCCTGAGTGGACAGTGGACCTGGAAATAAAGGACCGTATCTTGTGTAAAGACAGCACGAGCTAAGCAATAACCTGAAACCTGCTACAAGAGCTCTTCCTTTGTTCTTCCTAAAGCACAGAGAGGGCATGGAGCTAAGCATCTCACTGAAGTCATGAAAGCTGTGTTGAAGCCCAGGGCTTTGTCTGCCCATTTTACCTTGTCCTCTTGAGAGTTAATTGGTAGCTATACAGCTGCACTGCACTTCCTGTTTCCTCCTCTGTTCTTGAGCCTTGTCCTGATCGAAACAGCACTTTGTATTTTTACTGTGATGGATCAGGCCGTGTGTGCAAGATGATTAGTTTGGATGTCAGCGGATTGTACGTTTTCTCCTAAGGGTTATATGCTGGGAGCTATAATAAGAAAGGTTTGACTCTACGTGAGAGCTCAGCAGAAATGATGTCAGAGGGTTGATTATGATAAACTACAAGCAGCAGCCAAGATCTGTTTGCCACACCTGGCTTTTTAGATCTCTGCAAGCCTCACATCTGGCGCAGGGAACATTAGCATTGCTACACTATGTGGGCATAAATGAGATGAAGAGAAACTTCTCAGCATGGATAAAACAATTCCACTGCTTTCGCAGGCAATTTCTTAAGTATTAGCAACCATGGTAACTAGAATAGAACAGGAACCCATGTACTGCGCATTCACAGTTTGACACAATTAAAAAAAGATACCTACATAGGATGTTCGTGTTAAAAATAAACCCGACTTCCATCAGCTACCTAAGTCTGCAAAGTATGGGGGAGCTCCCAAATGTGTGGTTTGGTCATGAGAAACACTATAATATACTGGGATCGTAAGACTGCGGGAAAAGGGGACCATTCCAGCCTCGGGGAATCGCGTCTTCCCCAGCTTTATGTAGGTCAGAAAAGGTTTCGTCAGACCCGTTTTTCTGTCAGAGAATTCCAGTTCCACAAATTGAGTTATTTCATGAAATCAAGGTGATGTAGATGAAAATTAGTTTAGAAAAAAAAGTTGGACAACGCCTACATTTTTTCCTTAAATTCCAACATTGGAGTCTAATGTATATGACAAGTAAAATTTGATAAGCTAAATAGAGACTGAAATCCCTTGAGGACTTTTTTTTTCCCAGGGATTTTTCTTTTCATTCCCTCTTGCCGTTAAAAAAAATTCCTAATCTTTGCTGTATTTGTAAGCATGCCAGTACAGTTAGCCATTAAATATATATTGACAGGGCTCTAGGTTTAAAAGAAAATGTAGTCTTTTTACCGTTCTTTTTGTTGAGGTCTTAGAAAATAACCAAAATGAAGAGCCTACAGCCAGTGTTTTGCTCCCGTTTTTACTGATCTAAATCAGGGGTGATTTTAATGTGACTGATGTCCTTGTAATCAAAATTGGGATTTAAATTCTAGCTTGCATAATGTCACAGAAATAAGTCATGTCCATTTTCTGCCACACTTATTTTGTCATAACAGTATCTTATACCAGCAGTACAACACCAATGCCTTACAAAGCAATAAGAATACTCATGGCATTAGGGACTAGTCAGGAGGAGTGAAGATGGTAAGCCTTGACTTTTAAAGACTCCATCAATTCAGGAACAAGCACAAAATTGGATTTCTGCTGTGTTTGGGTTGTCTTTCCAATGATCATATTGGGGTTTAAAATGCAAATGTTAGCTTTTGAGTCGCACACTTGTTGCTGCTTCCTCTTTTTAAAGAGAAACAAGAGCTGACAGAATTTATAAACCTCCCTGCAGCTAGCCCATCTTAAAAGCAACCATTAGGCATGTCCCTCTCAAGCATTGATTCAAACTGTGCATCGGATGCATGCTCTAAACCTGGCCTGCATCTCCCATTTGTAAAGTTGCAAAGAATTCCACTTCTGTCTCAAATGGTTGAGTAGGTTTGAAAAGAACCACATCAGTTACCCTTGAAGGTATTATTCGCTCTTCATTTTTCTTTTGAAAGCCCTAGCAGAGTTGATAGCATTTTAGCTTGGTTAGCTTTGTTCAGGAAGAGGGCATTAACAAACTTCACTCTGGCAACCACTTCAGAGGAAACAGAAAGCAAACTAAATAACCAAAAAGATGCTGGAGTTTTTTCCTCTTATTTTCAAATATTTGAAAGAAAGGCTTTGCATTTGCTGCACAACAGGAGAATGAGAACTGGGTAAACAGCAAAAAAAAAGTAGGTGATAGATGCCTTTAATGGAGTAACAATATACCTATATACATGCCAGATGCCTTCTCCAATGCGTGCTAATTAGCACACATTGGAGCAGACTCAATTAAATGATTAATTAGCATGCTCCAACAGCCTCGGCATCATAATCAGCCCCACACTTCAAACTGGCGGCAGGAGCACTTTAACTAAAGCTTGTTTTGAAGTGTGGGATGCTGAATACACAAGACACTGTGGGCACTTTACTTAGAGTGGCTCCTGAAAGCCCCTCTCTCCCTCCCAGCAGCACGTATAAGGGCACCCAAAAACACAGGACAGCAGAAGGGGTGGGGACCAGAGCTTAAGCAGGTATGTAGGCAATGCTTATTTCCAAAGGAAGAACATTTCCCCTCTTGTTGCATGTTCTGAACATCAGAGGGAAAAGACATACATAGATAGCTTAGCTTCCACACTCCCAACCACCGAATCAGCAAAGGGTTAATACAACACACCATAATTTCCTCAAACATCTCAAATTCCATGGATAGATCCTGATTCTACAGAGTTTTAATGGACCAGATGATGTGCAGTAAGCCCCAGTGACTATTACTGCATTGCAAAGCTGAACAGATGAGAGGAATCCTTTCTTTTGACTGAGATCTTTAATCAATTGTTCCTTCTGTTCATGCCTAATGGCTGCTATCCAAGCATAAGAGAGTCCAGGGCCAATGGCAACAAGGTAAGAAGAATGGTGATGACTGCTCCTGCTGAAAAAATTTTCTGTCTCAATTAAATATGGTTCCTAGGAATATGTAAAACCGTGTGAAAACCGTCGAGGTGCAGATTTGATTTGAAGCCATATTTGATCACACATGTATTGGGCTGCCAGCATCTGAGCTGTAAAATCTACCTGGAGGCTGAAAGGCACTATCAAATAGTAAATGCTGGTTACTAGGCTATACTGGCTCACAGACGGGTATGGAATGTATATATATTTCAGAAAGCCAGGGTGGGATACAGCTGATAACGCTGCATTGTGACCCATTGTTTGGCAGTCCTGAGGGTCTGGATGATCATTCTGAGAAAAGAATGATCTTCTGAGATGAAAGCTGGATTATACACTATCCACCTGTTTATGAAATGAGATTGAACAATGTGGCAGCAGCTCATGCCCAGTACCAAAATAATTGGACTGTGCTGTTGCCAAAGCTGATTTGGAAGAAGACCAAGTACGGGACAATCAGCCGTCCTTTCAGGAAAATATATGGGGGAGGTTGTATATTCCCGTGATTTCCTTGGAATCAATATCTAGTAAAACAGTGACTCATGAATGACCAGAACTGATTCAGATGAATAGAATAAAAGCAAAGGATAGAGAATCTGTACATGTATAGATTAATAAACTATTGAAACATCTCTATGGCTGTGAAGACATTGGGATCCAATATAACAAGCTGATTAGTGGTGGAAGTTCATGTCATTTTAATACTCCATTTTGTCAAGGCAAAATAAAGAGAAAATGGGGTTTCACACCTAGCTGTCCCTCTACGTCCCTTGCTGTGCATGGCATTTAAAGCTATTTAAATAAATAGCTCATGCATGAACAGATGAAGTAGTCATTTGAAAACTAGAATCCTCCATTATATGATGGGTCAGTCTGTCTGTTATCTCTCATACCACAGAAGGAACATGTGAAAAGTGATACTGCCTAAGTGGATGGGGCCAACATGTTTTAAACATGGAGGAAAAAGGAATAGTTTTGGTTCAGATACAAGGATTAGGAGATATGCTATGCTACTGGATCATCATGTGGCCTTGGCCAAGTCACTTAACCCTGATATTCCTTCATTTCACTGGCTGTGAGAAGCTTTAGAGATGTCATCCACTTCTGTTAGAAACACATGTCCTCACTGTAGGTCAGCCATGAAGGAAAAACAAGTGAAGTCTACTCCTGATTTCATACCATAACAGTCCTTAGATTGAGAAACGTGAGCCTGGGTTGCTGTGAAGTGTGAGTAATCTTCTACATTCTGGGTGGTTGGGTAAGGATGGCCTTATATTTCAAATAGATACCTCAAGGTGGTATTTATACAATTCCCAGGTAAGTCTGTGCCTATTGTACAGTACACATTGAGCATATGACTAAACATAGTATTATCTGATCAACCCTCAATGTGTATTTTTTTTTATAGCTTGTCATCTGGACTTATATATTCTGCAATATTGTATTATCTGTGACAGCTGCCAGCACAACAGATGGTTTGGTCTTGTGTCATCGGCACTTTGAAAATGTAGTCATTTAAATGTTCTCTGAGCGTATTCATTGCTTTCGCAAGTTCTGCGAGTACAGCAATAAACTGGCAATTCGACACTGAAATCTGTTGGACTTTCTTCATAAATATCTTTATTTGTATAGTACCAGACTTCCAAAAATACCAAAATTTTTCCCTCAGGTTTTCAAAATACGTAGTACAGAATTTCTTTTCCAAATGAGCAACCACTTGGTGTATAATTCTTCATCTACCCATCTTTAGAACCATAGAAAATGAGGGTGGGAAGGGACCTCAGGACCTCACACCTAGTCCAACCTCCTGCTCAAAGCAGGACCAGCCCCAGCGAGATCACCCAGGCCAAGGCTTTATCTAGCTGGGTCTTAAAAACCTCCAAGGGTGGAAAGTCCACCACCTCTCTGGGTAACCTGGTCCAGTGCTTTACTACCCTCTTTGTGAGAGTTTTTCCCAGTATCTAACCTTAACTTCCCTTGCTGCAACTTGAGCCCATTGCTCCTTGTTCTGTCATTTGTCACCACTGAGAACAGTCCAGCTCCATCCTCTTTGTAACCGCCATTCAGGTAGTTGATGGCTGCTGTTAAATTGCCCCTCAGTCTTTTCTTCTCTCGACTGAATGGGTACCTGTTTAGCCAGTCAGTCCCCAGACCGTACCAGTGCATGGGAATGTTCCAGCCTAAGTGCCGGACTTTGCTTTTTTCCTTATTGAACCTCATGACATCTCTTTTGGCCCAGTCCTCCAATTTGTCAAGGTCTCTCTGAATCCTACCTCTATTCTTGAGTGCATCTACTACTCCCCCCATCTTGGTGTCATCTTTAAACTTGCTGAGGGTGCACTGTATGCCTTCTTCCAGGTCATTGATGAAGACATTGCGCAAACCCAGCCCCAGAATCAGCCCCTGAGGCGCTCCACTTGATACCAGCTGCCAGCTAGACATTGAGCCATTGAGGACTGCCCTTTGAGCCTGGTGACCCAGCCAGCTTTCTATCCACCTTAAAGTCTGTTCACCCAACCCATACTTCTTTAGCTTGTTTACGAAAATGTTGCCGGAGACTATATCAAAAGCCCTGCTGAAGTCAAGGTATAGCATATCCACAGCTCCCCCAGAATCCACAGAGCACCAGTCATCTCATCCTAGAAGGCAATAGGGTTGGTCAGGCATGACTTGCCCTTGGTGAATCCATGCTGACTGTTCCTCATCACCTTCTCCTCCTCCTCCAAGTGCTTAGACATAGATTCTTCCAGGATCTGCTCCATGGTTTTTCCAGGGACCGAGGTAAGGCTGACTGGTCTGTAGTTTGTCTGCTTCTCCTTCTTACCTTTCTTAAAGATGAGCACTATGGGCATCTTTATATGTGCTCTGTGGGTGGGGGGGTTACTTTAATGAGAGGGGAGAGCTGCTCAATCTTGGGAGAACCGCTCTACTTAAAGCACCCACAGGATGTTGTGTATTCAGCATCCCACACTTCAGAATGGTGGCAGGGGCACTTTAACGAAAGGTTGTTCAACAAGTTTTAGTTAAAGCACCCTCAGCACCATTTTGAAGCATGGGAATGCTGAGTACACGAGATACCAAAGCGGTTGGAGCTAATTAGCATGCTCCAGCAGACTCAGCCGAGGCTGCTCCAGCGTAGTGCATCGCATCCAGCCCCATGGACTTGTACACGTCCAGCTTTTCTGAATAGCCCCAGACCTGTTCTTTCACCACCGAGGGCTGCTCACCTCCTCCCACAATGTGCTGCCGGGCGCAGTAATCTGGGAGCCGACCCTGTCTGTGAAGACTGAGGTGAAAAAGGCATCGAGTGCTTCAGCGTTTTCCTCATCATCTGTCATGAGGTTGCCTCCCCGATTCAGGAAGGGACCCACTCTATCCTTGATCTTCCTCCTGTTGCTGATGTACTTATAGAAACCTTTCTTGTTACCGTTCAAACGAGTTGCTAGCTGCAACTCCAGCTGTGTTTTGGCCTTCTTTATTTATCCCTGCATGCCCGAGCAATGCTCTTATATTCCTTCTGAGTCATTTCTCCAAGTTTCCGCTTCTTCCACAAAAAACTTCCTTTTTGTCTCAAAGCTGACGGAAGAGCTCTGTGCTAAACCAACCTGGTCTTCTGTCATACTTGCCAGTCTTTCTACACATCAGGATGGTTCATTCCTGGACTCTTTAAAATACAGCCAGCTCTCCTGGACTCCCTTACCCCTCAGACTGGCCTCCCAGGGGATCCTACCTATGAGTTCCCCAAGTGAGTTGAAGTCTGCTTTTCTGAAGTCCAGGGTCCTTACTCCGCTCTGCTCCTCTCCTTCCTTCCATTGCTCAGGATCCTGAGGTCAATCGTCTCATGGTTGCTGCTGTTCAAATTGCCATCCACTTCTACATTCCCCATCATTTCTAGCCAACAGTTCTGTTTAGTCACCCTGGGGCCTTTTGCTCAACCAGCTGGTGGATTAATCCCCTGGCCTATACCTGCAGGCTCCCCGCTTCTGTTGGTCTGCCAGAGCCGAGGCATCAGAGCACATATGCTTTACACTCCTTTGGGCTCACAACCCAAAAGGGGACAGGCCCTTGGCGCACTGCCATGTGGCCTCCTTATCTCCCACATAGCCAGCAGGTTCACTAGATGCTGTCACCAAAAGGTTAACAAAACTTTCCTTCTCCACTGGCTCATGGGAACACAAAGCTTCACCCATCTGGGTGCAAGAGGAAAAAAAACCTGTCTGTATACTGCAACTGAAATCTTTACATGTTCGGGTCTCCTCACTGCCCATTCAGGGTACTTGATTTCTTGTCCTTGGGGTGTCTCCCCTCTTTGCAAGATTAGCAAATCCGGGCTCCCGCATCAAGCTTCTCCTTCCTCCACCTCCCGCTTTCTGTCTGGGACAAGTCTTTATACCCACTGGCCCTTCGCCTTTGCTAGTCTCCTGACCTTGGCCACTCAGGCTAGCACAGGAATCTCTCATGAAATAGGTGCTATCTCGAAGGGTGGGTCTGCAGCTGCTGCTCACACTCCTTTTTTGGCTTTTCACTCTTCCTGACCCTGGAGGTCCTTCTCTTAACGGGACCATGCTACTCGGTTGTCTCTCAATCTCTTCCCAGTAACAGGAGTAGAGCTCCCAGGTACAGGGTGTCACAGATTAAAGTCTCTTCCCCTTCACTTCACCCTAGGAGTAGTGGACTTCATTGCAGGGTGAGTTCATCTGGTTCAGGAAAGTGCTCCTTCCACTGTGTGTTGAGGGTGGAGCTGATTTTTAAGGATGATTGTTCCATCCTTGGACCTCAGAGGGATGGCTTCTTCTGTACTTGGCCCATAGATAACTTTGGTTGCTTCGAAGAAACAACACACGCCGTGACTGTCTGCAGACTTCTGAATCTATTTGCTTTGTCCTTCCACCACTTGTTTTTTTGCGCTCGCATTTTCCTCTTGGCTTTTAAAGTGGAGAGAAATGTCTTCCTCCTATTTGGAGTTAATGTCATTCTACCAGCTTTGAAGGCTGTCCTTTTCCTGTCATCAAATCAGTCCTTGACTTAGTTTGGGTCAATTCATGTCCTTCTAATTCAGGGAACAGGACAATGGAGGGTATTTGTTCATCCATAAAAAAGCCAATTTCACTTGGGTATTATTGAGAGAAATAGATCTGTTACTTTCTAATGGGAACTCATGATGCACCTTGTGAACTTAAGCCAGTTTCAAGGTCATTTTCGCTGATAAATAGCAGGAAGTGGCTCGATTAATTATTTGCCCTCAGGAAGATGAATCTTTCAGCAAAGCTCTGACCAGAAAAAGCAGTCTACTTACTTATTAAAATGCTAGCTACATCACTTAAAGATTAAGTATTGTACCTACAGACCCAGCCCTGGCTAACCCTTGGGAAGCAGAGATCTTGCAACATAATAGTAACTGCCCTTTGAAAGTTTAGCAAAGACTCAGTGCTCCTATAGAAAGTTACTTATAACTAATATCTCTGACAAATTTTTGTTTTGACTTAGTTTTGACATTTCAGACCCTGTTAGTAATCACCAAGGAGACTAATGCTCCTAGGGCTCTTCACTTAGACACTGCTAGTGGGTGGCAGCAGCTGATTTGACTTATATTTCATTTTGATCAAGGAAACAGGAACACTGAGTGCTCCCAGGCAATGAAACTCCCAGCTTTCTCTGTCCTACGCTTAAAGCCATCTATGAAGCTACGGTGAATTCGTACACCTGCCAAAAAAAAGGATAGAGGGGGAATATAAGAATTCCATCTTCTCAAAACCTTGTCTCCAGGTAACACATGACCGGTTTATATGCAGGGAGTCACTTCTTGCCACGGTTTTCTCCCATAAAACTTGATATGTTGAACTCCCTTGGACTTGTGCACTGTGCATTCCTGATCAGGAGGTGGCCAGCAGATTTGTACAGTGTCTAGCAAAAAGAGTCCCTGTCTTTGTTGATGTTAAAAGAATACCTTGTAAATGTGTACCTATGAGCTGGGCTTTTTACCCATGCAGATACAACTGTATGGCCATCTTTATCTCAGCAGATAACCAAAATGAAAGGTGCAAAAACACCTGGATCAGCCAAGACCAGAATTCCAAGAGATTCAATCAAATCCTCATATTTTATTGAAGTCGATGAATAAAAGAGCTCTGATTGAATTTCACAAGACAAGGCTTGGCTCCTCAGTTTGAAATCATTACCAAGAACAAAAGAAACTCTAAATTATAGGAACCAAGTTACGCTGCTCCATAAACTACCCCCCATACCAAATCCCTAGACTCCAATTTCTAGAGGAGATAAATTGCTTTAAAGGGGAAGAGGGGGAGCTTACCACGGGTCAGCTGAGTGCTCTGTATCTATTCCTTCCCTCCCCTTTTACCCTGTATTAAGTAGAAGTGAATCAAGGGCAGCTTCCACTGAAGGAAACAGAAAAATGATTATGGCTTAGCCACGCTTACTACAGGATAGAAGCAGGCCCATGAAACAGTTACAGTGCTTGGGAACAGTAAGTCCCTTCCCTCCCTTTAGAGCTTTACAGTTATTTGTCTGACCGTATGCCCCACCATACACTTTATGAATACTATTTTATTATGGTTGTGTGTTGTTTCAGGACTCCACCCCGTCATAGAAGGAAGTGAAAGGAAGAGAACTGACTTTTCTGCATACAGTGAAGTAGATGAAGGCAACCCATCATTTCTCTTAATGTCTTGTCTTTTCAACCCAGACTTTGGTGCTGCTGCTGTGACAGATGCTGAAAGAGATTGGTATCATTCTTTGTGCTAGACACAGTATTGCTTGTTGACAAACTGTTAAAAATGGGTTTATTGTACTGTTACCAGCCTGTTTTCCCTTTACGTTCCTTTGCTATGGGAATCATTTAAAGTCCATCTGCGTTAAGGACATTTGGGAATACAGCAGCAACCTGTATATGGAAAGTAAGACCCAAGGGGAGGGGCGTATTGCAAACATTATTTTAAAGGACAGTTTTGACCAGATACAAGCATCTATCGACTATTTGTTTCTTTAAAAAGCTGGTGGGTTTGGACCTGAATCTGCCTCTGTTACTCCAGCTAAGCAGAACAGCATAATGGCCCTTATTCAGGAAAAGTGTTAATACGTACTTAAATCACACTAAATCCAATAGGGTATCAGCATATGCTTAAAGCTATGCATGTACTTTAGTGTTTTCATACCTGTGTGGTCCTATTAGCTTTATTTGAGTCAGAGCACAGGACTGCTAATGATTATCCTTTGCTACTTGTAACCTGCCATTCCTGCTGCTCTGCTCCTGGGTAAAGCTGCGAGAACTTCCTTTTTTTTTAACGCAGCGTATTGCAAACTTTCTCATCCGGCTTGTTCGTGTACCTGTCACAAGCAACATATAGGTAGAGACTTACCCATCTGACCTGCCTTAATTCTTGACTTCCTGTGATTTCATGGGCAGAAAATCTTAGCTGTTTTCTTGTCCTGTGTGACCCAGTTTGAAGTACATCCCCAGGGAAGCTTTCACAATGTATGCCTTACCTATTCTGGGGCTAAATGGGCTTTATTCTACACACTTGTCAGTCTGGTATTTTTTACAAGCATTAAAACAGTGATTTTTTTTTTCTTCAAAGAGACTGATGGGGGTTTAGCAGCTCACCTCTCATTTGGAGTTAAACAGAAATCATGTACCTCCAGCTCCATTCAACTGTTTGAAAATATTAATCTGCTGTAAGTGTCTTCTGGTTATATTAAACGTCTACCTTTGGTGACTTGACAAGAATTAATAACTGCGTCCACAAAAAAACAAAGCCCAAAGCAAGTCTCTGTGTGTGTGTGTGTGTGTGTGTGTGTGTGTGTGTGTGTGTGTGTGTGTGTGTGTGTGTGTGTGTGTGTGTGTGTGTGTGAGTATCTTGCTCATGAATGAAGGAAATCATTGTTCAGAGCAAGATGGTTTCATACCTTTCCTCATTTCTCTATTTGCTTATTTCACAGACAGATATTCAGCCACATATGTTATTCAGTTCACCTTGAATGTGTCTGAAATCTCCAATCTCTCTTCAACATATTTTCAGCATTTTGCAATGTCAGATGTTGCTTCCAGCTGTAAGAGAAATTATCCTTTATGCTCTTTAAAGTAAAACCAATTTAGAGCATTTACATCTGTAGAAACAGTAGCTCCTTGTGGAGTCCAACACCCAAGAGGTGCTTGTTTTTATACATGATTGGACTATATCAAAGGCGGCATTGTAGAGTAGTTAATGATTGCCTTTTCATGTCAGTTTTTAAATTCCAGTGCAGAGTCTTTATTATTCATACCAATCTGTCTTTTAGATCATCTTCCATAGGCACTCCAGATTAAATTTTCTTCATTATCATTACAGAACTAGATGAATAAGTGGCACATCTGTTCATGAAGTGGTTTATTATCTGTCCTGATGAGGTTTTGGATGAATAGAGGAATGACTTAAATATGGAGCAGACAAATGCACACAGGTTTGTGCAGAATCTTAAATTCAAAGCCAGTTGTGCTAACTTGGGAAATCTGATTTTACAATGAAGGGATAATTATTATTAACCAATGATCTGGGCCAATTTATCATGCCGAAAACTTAATGTAAGGACAATACAACACGAAACAAAAAGCTGGCATGTGAAACAGAGTTGATGAAGACCCTGCTTTGTTATTTCCCATTCTATCATTAAAACAGAAAACATTAAGCTATGTAAATATTTTATAAACATACCAGCATTTCAGCCTAACCATGTAAAACCAAATTGCACCAATAAATCTATTTATCCTGAAGCCATTAACAAGCCACTATCATTACAGTTGCATCATTTACAGGGGAGGCTCCTATTCATTTGTATATCACAGAGGGCATAATAATGACTCTTCACTACCTAATACTGCACACGCATGACTGATGGTGCCTAGAAACACCCCTAGAAGCCTGGGAGATGCAACAAGTCATGGTGGTACTAGAGTGTAGATGTCCCTGGTTAGAGAGTACAAAAGGTGGGCGGGGTGGAAGAAGTGGCCTGTCTCTTCATTGTGGCTCTGTTATGGCCAACCATAGTTACTATCTTTGTGATTGGTGCCATACTGAATACCAGGAGAATTAAGTCAAGCCCACGTCCTCCCTTGGAATCCCATTGCACTTTTAAACCTGCCCTGAGTTACTGTAGGTGGTCGGTTGTGACACAGCCTGTCTTCTGGTAGTCCTTGCAATATGGACCATGGCTGAACTCCCAGGGCAAGTTGCCAGGCTGCAGGATCAGGGGGGTTCAGGGGCAGAAGCTGGATGTAAAGCCCTGCTTTCCCTATCTGATGCACCCTAATATGATACTCCTGTGTATTCAGCCCACCCTCTGGTTGTGGTTTGCATGTGATATCGCATAGCATCAGCCCGAGGTGCCTAAACAACCTATCTTATTTTAGGATATGAAATGGAAACAGATTCTATGTAAAACAATGTAATGTAAGAAAATTTCATCTTGAGATGTTAGTGGCAAATCACTTGAGCAGCATGAGCTGTCATTGTGTATGATGTTGCCTGAACAATCAATGAAATTATAGCCTTGTTCTACACGGTTGTTTATCTGTTATTATGGAAATAAGATGCCATCAAAACTGTTGAAAAATTTGAGGATTATGGTATGCACAGTTTTGGGGTATGACAGCACCGTTTAATCATGCTATCCTGACAGGGCCTGTTTAAAAAAAAATCATAAACATCTACTGCTGTTGTCTGCATGTAGCGGAAAGGCTAGTAATTAATGTTATTTATTAGCTGTTATGCAAGAACAAATTTGGAGCACTGTACAGTGTCTCAGCAGTCTGGAATCCCTGGAGTAGAATAAGTAATATAACAAACAGAAGGTTGTTCATTATTAGCACGCCTTCTACCAAGGAGAAGCGGAAGTATATCAGCTGCACCAGATCCTGGCATGTGTTAATGCTTTTATCATCTGTAATCCATTGTAATTATATATCTACCTATATGATGCTGTAAATAATCTTTCAAGGTAACCAATAGATGGTACCACACTGGAAATGGACCTTGATATATTTAGGTATTCCAGCCCTATACGCAAGCCTAAAGTCATATGAAAGAACAATTTGGGGTATTCAAACAAATACCGAAACGCAGTCGTTCTGCTCCCTGCTGATATCTTTGGCACTCTCACTGTCATAGACATTCTTTGAAAAAATTCAAGGCCCAAATTATGGCATCTCCTCTTTTTTAAAGAAAGAGCTAAGCATTTTACAGCCTTATCTGTTCAAATAAAGAAAAGTTAGGAGATTTGCTTTCATGGTGAATAAGGTCACAGCAGAGGCTCTGTTTCTACCCCCACCAAAAGCATCTGAGTGCCCCATAATCTTTTAATGAATAATGCAAGTGAGGGAAGCTTTATTAACCCCATTTTACTGAGGGCAGATAAGGCCTAGAGACCCAGCTCAGTAACATGACTTAGAGCCGCACAGTAATCAATGAGTAGCATTTTAGGAAATCTCACTAGGGCTAGCTGCCTCATGAAGTACTTAAATGCCTTCAAAAATCCAGCTCCAAGCGTCCAGATCAAGGAAGAGGGAGCCTGTGGTAGAGCAGGGCTTGAATCTAAATCTAATTCTAAACTAGTCACCTAGGCCAAAGACTCTTTTAAAATAAATAAAATAAAAAGAAGAGCAAACTAACCCACTTATTGAATTATAAAGTTTGTTCATCTCCCCACTCCCACCCCACTGCTGCCCTGGGCCTAGCCAGCTTATTCCAATTCATCTGTCAGCTCCAAGTTCCCTTTGTCATTTTCTGTCTCAAAGAACCAAATTGTCCTTTCCTACAACAGCTTCCACTGATTTAAATAGGACTCAAGCACAGAAGGAATAAAATGACTCAAAGTAACCAAAGCAGTATCAGTGTAGCTCCACTTAGGATCTGGCCCAGTTTTACAATAACTGAACACGTTCTGGGCCCGCGGGAGAGCCTAGTCAGCAAACAGGAGGAATACTGATCAGACCACCCTGGTTGGGGATCTCCTGTGTTGCTCAGAGTTGCCAAGGCATCTCCAGCTTCCAGGCAGATGAACATAAAGGATGATCATTTAATGCTTTAGTAATTGAAAGGCAGTAAATAGTAGCATAGCTACAAACAGGCAAGCAGGACACCAGCCTCAGGTGCTGATACAGAGCCACCACCATCTCCATCCCAGGTGCAGAAATTGCTTGTTACATTTCTGGTAGTGAATATAGCATTCAAGACCCTTCACTCTCAGCAAGGTACTGGGATAGCTTTAAACTGAGCTCAGGGCCTGGTAGAGAACAAGATTTTTCTGATGTTCAAACTCAGAAAGCAGGAATCTTACAAGTAAACTACACTGATAGCTGATGTCTTCAATGGGAATGATATATTATAACGGATGTTAATTATTTTGATAATAACAATTTATAAAAACCTTTTATAAACATAACAGTATAGCATTACCATTTCCCCTCATCATATGTGTGCCATGTATCTGCTTCTACACTCTTGTAGGTGGGATAGCCGTGTGGCTTCCATATTTATTTTCCAGATTTTGCAACTCAGGAAAGTCTGCACCATGATTTTGATAAAGAACTGTAATTTATACCTAGACTGCTGGCTCAGGCATTTGAAATATAAAAAACCATTTAGTACAGATTAGCCTAAGAACATTATTTATGTAATCTGTCATAGTGGCAGACACTCTATAGCACATTTTTCTCCTGCCTTTGGAATAGAGTATCAATCATGACAGCTCTCGACAGGTCCTAAGGAGAAGACCATTTATCAGTATATATGAGGAGAATCTAAAAATAAAAAATTAATAGAAAGCTGAGAATGACCATTTATATATTCACTGGTTGCATAGCATCAGAAAGAGAACATCCATCTGAGGTGCTTATTCACATCCTCGCCACATTGTAGTATTTGAACACCTCAATATCCTGTTTAAAATATATATTTACCCTTATAAAATATCTGTGTAGTAGGAAATATTCTTGTAAGTATGGGGGGTGGGGGAAGGGCACAGAGCAGGCAAGCAACTCACCCGAGTCTAAGGCAAGCAGGGAATAAAATGTAGTCACCTAGATTAGTAGCCTAAGTTCCCATCTCTCTGCACAGGTAGGAGTTACTGGAGCAGTCAGACTTCCAGAGAAGACTAAGCAAGGGACATGATTTAGTTGGAAGTGCACTAAAACCTACAATGTGATATAACGGGTTTGTATAAGGCAATGATTAGTCTCTGCACTCTCCAAGCTATGTGAAATACACCATTAGTATAAGGGTGTTTGTTTAGTTTGAGCTTTACATAAGATGTAGGCTAGCCAGTGGATCCCAAGAGTACCTTTCTTTCATGAACCCTCCACCTGTTCTTTCCAGTTCTGCTTAATCAGTGAAACAAAGTCAATGCAAGGAGGGCCTGAAGTTGAAGAACAACTGTGCTTCTCCACTGCCTTGGCACAATGGACACTGAGTTTCCGTTTCGGCCTCTATGAGTTAATATAAATACATATTAATAATACATGAGCATGCCATTTTTATTAACCTTTCATAGAAAATGCTGTCACTGGGCATTGCTGCCCTACATCTCTAAATGTGTTAACAATACTTCTTGGGGAAGTTTGTTTCCGCCCC
>NW_017728914.1:23878830-23957712 GCF_001723895.1 Crocodylus porosus
CCATGACAGCAGCAACAAAACAACAAGCACATCTCTGTCTGGACAAAGATGATAAGCGAGTGAAATAATTTCATTCGTCGAAGAGAGACTTCTTGCCTCATTTTAGACAAGCACAAGAGCGTTCATAAAACATAGAAATCTTCTGTATGATGAAAAGAGATACTGCAACTGGAAAGGCTAGTGTAGTTGATTGACTGTATCTACTGTAGGAATCACTTTGAGAAACTGGCTGCTCTTCTTCCACAAATTAAGTGGCCCTCATGCTTCTCAAAGCCAGTAGGTTTTTCTTCTTAAAATGTCAAGCTTTTGACTTGAAAAGGAAAACAAATATATGCAGTGTTCATAATAAGATCGAAATCCCAAAAGAAGGTCAAATCATGACCATACTCGTATAACATTCTCTAGCATAGCGTTCTCAACATTTTTGCTGGGACCTGCATCAAACCTGAGGCCTGCGGCAGACATTACACATAAGCGATTACCTGGTTACATGTCTTAAAGTATAACCCTGCCACATGTTTAGGCAATTAATGGCATGACAAAAAGTGAAGCTAGCCATAAAATTATTAATCATTTTATGGTTGGTTTCAGTTGTGCCTTAAAATGAACATGGCAAAGGACAGAAGTTACACATAAACCCATTGACGTGATCACAAACTGGTTTAAACCTGAAATAGAACATAAGTTCAGTGCACATAAACCACTTTTAAAATGGCTTAAGATAAAAGTAGTATCAGACTTAACTGATTTGGGTCAAACTGGTTTATGAGACTTCTGTGTTCTGATAAGCTCCCTGCTGGCTTGCTTCAAAGCCATCGAAGTGCAGGCATCTCAGAACCTGAATCCCTTATACCAAATGAAGTTTCTTTATGCAGCTGTTAATGCTGGTGATTGCCTCTATGCATCAATTACTGAGCCTGGTTATAGTGCAGCTTCCCCTCATCCCGCAATCTGTCTGTGTTCAACCGGGGGCAGAGAGAGGTGTGAGAAATGACCTGGTTTGCCATGAATGGGACCTGTCAGTGCTGTTGGCTTGAGATGTAGGCAAATACAAAATACAAGCTAGCAGGATAATGTATATGCATGTGGTCCACACAAGCAACTCCTCCCTCCCTTTCGCCTTTGCCTCAGAGTGCTAGCCAGGGCCAGGGTCTGACGACACTCCCTGGCCCATGGGTGGGAAGCTTGGCAGTGGCTGCTACCCCCTCCCCCTCCAGGCACACCCTGGCTGGGAACTGTGCAGGCCAGGGTGGGGGTTTAAACCCCTCCCTAATCATAGCATCCTGCCAGGGCCTGGCTTCTCCCCACACCACCCAGCTCATTACTGTGGAAAGGAAGGGAGGGCTCACTCTAGTGCCCACTGGCTTCTAGCCTGAGCCACTGCAGCATGTACCATGCATTTCCTGAATCAAAAGTGAATGTCTATCCACTTGCAAATTGGTTCAACCTCTGCTGGTTAGACAAACCTACAAAGATGTAATCAATTCAGGCTTGGGCTTTTTGAATGTTTGTTCCTAGCCCATGTGGCTGGGTGAAGTCCCAGACTATCACCAATCAACTGATCAGTGGCCAGGTCCAGGGGCTCGAACAGGCCTGGTGGGTCCCTGGAGCCAGCTGGCTATCAGCTGATTCTTGGGTATCTCCCTGGTGAAGACGGAGCCCAAGATCATGATCCTAGGATCCCCCTGTACTGAAAAGTAGGGCGCAATTGAGGTCTGACCCATGATGTCAAAATTAAATGTCTTGCCATGCATATGTAGCATGGCAGAGGGCACAACTGTTGGGATTGCAGAGTAGACCCCATCACACCTTTAACTGGACATGTGTTAGTGGCCTGAGAGTTGCTGTTACAATGGTCAGGCTTGCTGATCAAAAGTGTAATGCAAGTTGCACTTAGTTGGGTACTAATGAATTTCCAGCAGATGTTGTGAGAAGCAGGTCATTTCTTACAGCATGGTTTCTGCTTGAACAACACCTGCCTCAAGATTTGTTCTTTTATTTATGTTCTTTACAGCTAATTCTACTGTGTGGCTTCCAAATGAAATCCCAAGATGGTCCCTGTTTTGGCTCCTTGCTAGCAGGATGTAGCAGACTCTGTCAAAACTCACCAGTTGATGCAAGATCAGGCATTTGCACTTTACCAAAAACAGCATTTATTTCTGTAGTAACTGATCAACCAGAACCAATGTCAGAAGGAATACAGCTGCTTTTGAATCCTGCTAAAGACACAGGAGCGGGTATGTGGTTATCTTTTTAAAGAAATAGTATGTTTCAGCAAAGCAGCATATGGGAAATATAATAGACAGCATGATACTAGCAGTCCAGCCTAATAGCTACTGTACTCCCAAGCACTACTGCTTATCTGTGAATATTTCTTTTTGAACTGCCTTATTTAATATATGATGTAACGAGTAATGCAAAACCAAAATGTTACTTTAAAGCTTCCATGTTTTTCTGCATGGGTGGTTTTATTTATCCCAGACAATCTATTTGCAAAACATAACATGCCAAAACTTAGATCTGCTTAATCTAGTTCTTTCTGGGAACCTCCAGAACAGGAGCAGGCAATTATTTGGGCCTGCAGGCCACAAAGGCAGTTCGAGGTAGCTGCAGTGGGCTGGTCAGCACCCCTTCTCCCTCCACAACAGCCCAGAGCCCACATGCCCTGCAGTTCCTCCTTGCCACCCCCAACAGTGCAGAGCCCTAGCCCTGACCTTGGCCCACTTTGCACCCACTCCGGACTTGACCCAGCTGCAGCAAACCAGCAGGAACCCATGCGCACAGCCCTGAGCCCAGCCTGCTATGTGCAGGCACTGGATTGCCGCTTACGCTAAGCAGCAGCAGCAGTGGCCAGCCAGAAGATGCTGCTTGGTGTGAGAAAGGAGCAGCATCTCCCTCTCCCCTCACTGCTGCTGGGCCCTTCTTGTTGAGCTGCACAGAGCCCACACCTGAGCTGCCCTGTGGCACCTCTCTGCCTCCATCACTGCCACCTCCAGACTACCCAGTGGGACAGCGGTGCCAGTGCAGAGGAGCTGCAGGGCAGCCGGAGTGCGGGCTCCAGGCAGATGCAACACGACGGGCCCGGCAGTAGTGAAGGGGAGGCTGCTTTTCTCTCTCACTAAGCAGCAGCTTCTGCCTGGCCACTGGCACTGCTCAGTGGAGCAGACACGGGGTGGGCTGGGGTCAGAGCTGTGCTTACTGGTCCCCACCAGTACCATAGGGCTGGGGCCCAGCAGCGGCAGCAGCCAGAAGGAACCACTGTCACCTGGATTGCCCAGAAAGGGCAGTCCGCATATGGAGCTGCCCCAACCCCACTGCATGCCCAGGGGCCAGCATCTTATGCCACAGACCAGATGGCACCTGGGCCAGGCAGGAGGGATCCATTGCAGGCTGGACAAAGTCCCTCCATGGGCCAAATCTGGCCTGTGAGTTGTATTTTGCCCATCCCCCCTCTAGAAAAGATATTGTTGGTGTTTTTGGAGATGCAAAAATATTTGGTACAAAATATACCCCAGAATAGGTGCAATGCTCTCCTCCTCTGTTCCCCAGAAATTTCATCACAGCAGGAAGGCACCTCTGTATAGCATTGTATCTCCCAGTGCAGGGGTCAGTCTGGGAGGAAATACAGCAGGTCCTGGGGGGACCCAAGAAGCAAAGGAGCATATTTGGATATGAAATCTGCCCACCCACATGAATTCTATACCCTTGCATAGTCCTATGTGGTCAATGAAGGAGAGGCATTATATAGAAGATATCTGAGAGTTTCCCTAACTTGTGGATGAGACTACATTATAATCCACAATTCTCTGAACAGGAGAAACAAAAACCTCCTCTCCCATTCTTGGCCTGAAAGTACCAGGGAAAAGATCATATGAGTTGTTGGCATGTTGACTATTATTGGTAACAGTGGAGTTTTCTGAGAAAGAAAGGGAAGGGCTAAAACATAGGCAACGAGAGAAGTATATGGATGAGAACATGTTAATTTTATCTGCTTGAAATGATATATTGTATCAGCATTACTGTAAAAATGTTGATACGGTAAAGTAAGAAAAGGCGAAGAAGTGATATGCATGAATGCATTTTCTTTTCTCCCATATACTATTTCACTCAAGAACTGTCCACCACATATATTTAGCTTTAATAGTAAAAATCAGTGGGACTACTAAAGTAGATTATGCACTAATAATTATGCAAATATTCCTTCAGTGAAACTATAAAAATCTCATGAAGATTTAGTACGTGGCTATTATAAGATAAGAAATATGTGGAAAATGAAAATGAAGATCGTTAACTTTAAGGGGTTGAGGGATTTTTTTCCTATCATTTAAATACATGATCTGGGACGCCTTTGAAGGTTTAACCTGGAAGAGATTATTAGTTATAACAGTTCTAAAAGACAGTTGCAGGATAAAAATTGGGTCTGCCTGGAGGAATAATTACAAAAAACCACAGATCTCAAATGTTTTGTCCGTTAAAGGGACTTCAGCGTATATGTTAGGTATTTGTAGGAACTAGAAGAACACTTGCATCTCTGGTAGTTAAGAGGGATTTCTAGTCTCATGTTTCAGGGAGTAAATTAATCATTGAAAGACATTAGGAGGGAATTTTCCCCATGCTATAGAAATGCATGGTGAAATGCAAAGAAACTTCTTTTATGGAAGGGTATTTTTGCCCTTTATCTTCTTAATCTTAGTGAGAATGAGCAGGCATGGGTTCAATAGAGCCAAGGAAGACAGCTTTTTGGTCCCATTTGTAAATAAAAGCACAAGGCTCATCTAAGAGTGGTGGTGCTCAACCATTTTGGGTAGTAATCCAGATGGGCAATACCTGGTCCATCTGCAGGCTGGATCTGGCCAGTGGACCCAATTCGGTACCCAGGCTGGGCACAGCAGGCCCTGGCTAGCTGCACAGAGCAGGGAGCGTGGCAACCTGGTCCCAATTCGGCCACACAGGACTCAGTCCCAGCCTGACCTGCAGGGGGAGAGAGGGTGTGGCCCAGCCCCCATACAGCCCCAGGGCAAAAGAAGTGTGGCCCAGCTCTGAGGCTGTTGTGGGGAGGGAACGTGGTCTGGCTACAACCTGCCATGCAGGGCCTGTGGTTTGGGAATTTGGCAATGGGGAGGGTGGTTATATTAGTGTCCACCACCTCCCTGATGCCAAATGTCCCCAGGGGCCAGATGCAATGGCTCCATTGGCTGCATCTGGCCCACAGGCTGGAGGTGGAGCACCCCTCTTCTAGAGCAGTACCAAGAACCAAGTGTTCACCCAGTGGAGAGAGGATGACCCATGATCACACGCTATCGAAGAGTGGTTTCTTCACATGCTGGAACACTCAGGTCCCAATCCAGCAATGCACTTGAGCCTTTGCTTAATTTTAAGCATGAGCTGGACCACCGAAGTGCATTTTCTAAGTGTAGCAACTATGTTTGTCAGAGGAGAATTACAATTCTTAGAGACATCTTCTGCTTGGTCCATTCAGGACTTTTTAGTCAGTTAATAGGTTACTTTTATTTCCTATGCAAACATTTTTTTTAAAGCTTACTAAAATTAACAATCCTTTTCTGTACTACCAAACTAGATCTATTGGTATGCTTGTTCCATGGTCTACCTTGGGCTACCCTGGCAACATAATGCAGCTGTTTTTCCTGGCTTCCCAAAGACAGCTGTGACAGCCCATGGTGGGCACACAGTCAAGCTAACAGCTCCCAAATCTGTGTGGACAGGCCCCCGGTGCAGAAGGCATTGCTGAAGAAAAAGGGAATGGCTGGGTCATGCGGAGCTTCAGCGATGCCTAGCATTCAAATCAGATTACTAGGGCCATGAGCATCTTAGTTTATACCAGAACAGTGCCAGAGCAATATTAATTTATGCTGTGGATCTGATTGGGTCCATGATTGGTGGGGGATATAAAGAAGGAGGAGGAAAGCCACAAAGCCTTCCCCTGCACTGGGCATAATTTGGCGAGACCCAAATAACTACTAAGTAACATATCGAAGTATCAGGAAAAGAATTGTCCCAGTGACTACCCAATTTAGGTGAATGGGAACAGCATCCCTAGTGTTTCATACCATTCAGATTAATTTAGCAGGCTTCAATAATCCATCATTAGCTGAATTATCACCTCCTTTAGTCTGGGCCATCCCTAACCTTTGAAAATATGCATATATCTTTACAGTCATAAAAACAGAATAAATAAGCATGGCCCAGAGATGTTTGTGGACTAAGGGAATAAGTGTTATAGCAAAATGAAGCATAAGATATAAGAATAGAAACCAGTGTCATCTAGGCAATATCAAACCTAACTATTATAACTGCGGATTTTCCTCTTAGAGATAAAGAATGGTCTTAGATCTAGGGAATGTGAGTGAGAAGACATGAAGATGTGAATGGTTGAAAGATATGAAGGAAACTGAAGGAAGGAAATAACAGAAAAGTTTCTGTATAAATTGTTCTGGACTAGTGTGATGTTGAGAAGGTGAAGAAGAAGGTTTTGAAACACCATACGTTGTTGTGTTATATCACATCATGTTGGCTGAAGGCATGGTGTCACAGCAGAGCCTTCTGCTTTGTGGGGGTCCACCTCACCTTTACAACAGCTACTGCTTCTGAGAGCATGGGCAGTGCCTACATGTTTCATAGTTTCATGGTTTCTAGGGTCGGAAGGGACCTGAGCAGATCATCAAGTCTCACCCCCTGTCATGGCAAGAAAGAGTACGGGGGTCAAACAACCCCAGTAAGGTCATTGTCTAGCCAATGTTGTTGGAGCTGGGCAAAATGGAGAGAAGAAAGGGACCGCCCTTTGGTGGCTAAGCTTCCTAAGCTAACATCAGGGATTGTACATGACATCTTCAACCATAAAAACAGAATAACTCCATTAGGTATATGCATTAATAAGTTCTCATCTAATTGAACAAGCCACTAGAGAGGGATGCAACACAGTTCATATGTTATAGATTTCCCCATGTCCTGCAAGACTTGTGTTTAAGCCATTCTATGAACCAGCTTTTTACAACGGCTCTTGCTGTTGTCCGCAGGAATCACACTGACCATTCAACAACAAAAGCACAAACCAGTGCCGCTTGAGCCGAATAAGTAACTTCATTAGGTGGCAGCAGTTAACAGGTTCTTATCCCCCATACCAGCCGTAGGGGTACGGACATAATGTACTTCCTAAACCCAGAGTTATGTATTCAAAATTATAAGAGATAGGAGCAGCATCAGAAAAACATTCCCTGGAGCAGATAGGAAATGGATGGGCTGACAGAACTTGCATGAGAAGAAATAGCATAGAGGTTCCCAACCCCTGGGCCGCAGCCCAGTACCGGGCCACGAAGGGTTGGCTGCCGGTCCGCAGGAGGCTTGGCTGCCGGACCAGAAGTCCAGAAGTGATCACCGTACTGCAGACCAGCAGTCAACTCTCTTTTATAAAAAAGGGTTGGCTGCTGGTCCTCAGTATGCCGGCCAGTATGCTGCTCAGTAGTTTGCCTGTCCGTGGCCTAAAAAGGTTGGGAACCACTGAAATAGCACATGTAACCTTCCCTGATGACTGTCTAGGTCATTTGCATGCAAAACTGCCAGATCTGCTCTCTTGAGCGAGACTCCGGGGACAATAACATTGGTCTCTTACAAAGAAACTACAATGCAGACTGGGATTTACACAAACAAACATAGATGATAAGCTTGGCAAAAATGACAGCAAAACTACTTGGTGATTAATCAGATCAATAAACTAGATCTGCAGACAGCAAGAGAGTGCTAAACTGCAATATGCAGTGAATTAAGTTGCAACAGATGTGCCTGGAATAACTCACTGGAAAATGAATTAAACATAAACAGGAGACAATACAGGGGGGAAACAGGAAGAGACATCGGGACAGTTGTAAAAGCCTGTGGTTCTCCTTAATCCTTTCTATTGCTAGTCTTGTGCTTACTGATTTTACCTTCTGATAACACTTTCTACTAGAGAATACAGTGGGCAGCTGCTGTTTTTAATTCAGGAATTGATGCTCCTGACAACTGATTAAAAGAGTTGCCTCCAGAGGTTCTTTGGTCCGCCTATGTGAGATTTAATATCGCAATGCAAAGGCAGGAGCTGATCATACATGTCAGCATCTCCTCCAAGATCTTTTAATCAGTCATTTAGCTAGATGAAACAGACATGAACATCTTATCGAAAAAAAAATCTAAAACCGCTATGGAAAAATTGGTTTGGAGTATGTGTGGCCTTTGTTTTGAGGAGGTAAGAGGTACCTGCTTTCTGCAGGGTTCCAGCTCTTTGTAGCTCAATATCTCTAAAGTGCAAACTGGCACTTCATTCACAGTTATTTTTCTCCTTCACCTGTTTAGTCAGAAAGCTCAACAGGTGATTAATGGAGGTCACTGAGGGGGGGATGCTGCCAGTAGTAGTGCTTGTTGCTGTTGAGTGAGTCACCTACATGCTGCAAGCGTTTGGTCCCAAATATTGAAAAATGCTTAGCACCTTGAAATCAATTGAACGATCTTTTAGGCTCCCTCTCCAGATTTCCCAAGTCAGGTAGATTTTGGGTTAATACTTTAATGGGAAAGGTCATTACAAGTAGCTTGCACACCTCCAGAGAAATGTTATGCTTATTCACCACATATTTCTGCCCTTTACTATTTGGATATAATCACTAGACCAATAGCATGGGCATTCTCTCAATAGACATATACACTAATAAACAGAATATATAATGTTACTCTCATTGGTAAAATGCAACCTTCATTTCGAACGCAGCCATTGTTCAATGCTGCACAATAGCAACCTTCTGTGCCATCAGATGGTAGAATAAAGAATAACGTATACTTTGGAACAAATTTAAATGGTTGTAATGAATAATTATGAGCGTGCCGATATCAGCTCTTTGGGCTAACTGCAAAAATAAAATCTCAAGACTGAAGAAGTAAGGTGAATATAATCCATTCTCAATTCAATTATTTTTTGCATTGATAATATCACAGAATTATATACTTTCTGCAACAAGTTACATTAAAATGGCACAATCTCAGATATCTTAGCTACACCTCCTTGTAAATAATCAGAACATTTTAATAAAAAAAAACCCCTCAAGACATGATCTAATGGCAACATCACAAAACAAGGTAGAAATTATGACTAATATTAAATGCTCTACAATTCATGCATTTTTGCAGGGGAGTGGATTACAAAGGCGCTATTGTAACAACAGGCAGCAGTTGACATAATTTGGATTTTTTTTTAATAAATAAAAAGAACAAACCTGATTTGTCTGCAGAGGTGTAGTCAAGGTCACTTTATTCCTTTGAAATAAACGTGTATAGCCTGTTACATGCCTAAAGCCCTTTATCTGTTATGGTTCATCTGTTGTTCTAGCTTATCTTCATTTTATCTCAATTTATAAAGAGGCAGCAAAAGTGGGAGGGAAAAAAAAAAGAGTGGAGTTAATAATAATGTTAGGATTTCATTTTTTCCTTTAAGCTGAGGGCACCTTTTTTCTTACAGGGCAAGAGTCTGGAATGAAAAGATTAGCTTTGTTTGTCTCTTTCAGTTCACTTGACGGGAACACTTCCCTTCTTGTCGTTCTGTTGATGATGTGCCTTATTAACCACTAGACAACGAAACACCTTCAACAGCAGCATCATAAAATAATCTCTGTTCGGGGCAGACTGATTATCAGCACTCAGTTAGGTCTGTCTTCCCTTTGCAGCTGCTTTTACCCCTAGAGATTGTATGGAGCCTGGACTGGAGGCACTAGAACCCTGTAACCTAGCCCCGATTTCAGGTAACACCAAAACCAGGATTTGTGAACATTCATGTGATAAAAACCTTGAATTTGGCTCCCGTGCCCCTTCCATTTGCTTTCCTCAGACTATTTCTGAAACAAGTTTACAAGTCCTTTTTCTCCTCTGCTTGGTTTGTTTTGAGTGTTCACAGAGCAGACATGTCATGGGGGCTTGTGAGAGCATGTATATACTCAGAGCACATCTGTCACAAATACTTGTGAGACTATAGTTGGACCCACAGTTACTCAAGCCTTGTTATACGCTTTCAAGCATGATCCAATGAGAGTGCAGAAACAAGTAACTAATCAGACAGAGGATGTAAAACTTCTGCCAGGTGCTCTTGGCAATGACATCGGCCAGGTTCGATTCCCAGGGGGTTCCTGCTGAAGAAATGAGCTAACTCCGGTTGAAGTCATCCCCTGCAAACTTGCAAAATGTTGCCTCTGTGCCTCGGATGAGCCATCTATCCTCACGCACAAGCAGTGAATCTAAAGGTGTAAAACAAAGAGAACTTAAGGGGGAGGTGTTGGGGGAAGTGATACAGGAGGGAGTGCAAAACAAAAGCAGGAAAACCTGAAATTAATAAATTAGCAATACGTATCAGGTAGGACACCACCCCCGCCCCCCACCAGGGCACTTACGCAGCATCCTAATCTTTGTTTTTCTCTCGCAGTTCTGATTGGCTAAGGAACCAAGGCATTCTGGCATTAGCTATTTCCCTTGTCTTCTAGACCTCACTCATGGTGTATTCTGGAGGGCTGGCAGAGTCCAAAGTTTGGACAAATTTAGTTCTCAGCCCTGAAAGACATGTTTCTTCAGTGGCTCTGTCCCCAATCCCAGTGCAAATTATTACAGCTCAGGTTTCGAGTAGGGCACCCCTTCCCAGAATCCCTCAGCTCTACCCGCTACCTCAAAGCTACCTAGACCCAACTTCAGTCTTCAGAAAAGAATCCCTTTCAGAAGCCTTGGCCCAGGACAGACATTTCTGATGAGAATATGTCCTTTTCTCTCTGTCTATTCTGGCCATCCTGACGCAACCACGCCAGCCTGTAGTTGTGGTCAGGGTGACCCCTCACACCAGGACTATTTGGTGCCATTCTCTTGTGCTTTCACTACCCGGAAAAGACAGTTGGCCTTGCGTTAAGCCAAGTTCAAAACTGTATTTTAACCAACCTGGCCCAAACAGTCACACCACTGAAATGTAAATGAGACTTGGCATACTCAGTCATCTCCACTGGCTCACCAGTGTTTCCACTTGCTTCCTTCCCTGTGGGGATCCGTCCATCTGGAGTTCTCCAGCTGTGCTGGGTTATTCTTTTTCTTGTTCCCCAACAGGTAGCAACTGTGGTTTCCTTGCTCTCTAAGGCTTCAGGCCACAAGTGTACTGTGAATTAGGAACTGCAATTATTCTTCATAATTGCCTTGATCAGTCACTCACAGTGAATTCATAAGCTGACATTTGCTTGCATTAATATCCAGTGAATAAGCTCAGAAAATTAACCCATATGTAAACCTGGAAGTCTATTTGAAGATGCACCAAAAGGGGTGACATTAGCAGCATCATTTTTTTCCTATGTGGCATTCACCCAGATGTAACTCTCGGATAAATGGAAACATGTTGGAGTCAGAGAGATTAGGCAATCTTCCTGACACATTCAATGCTAAATCTTGAAATCAGGGAAGGTTTTGCTTCATTAAAGACCAACTACCATCTAAGCAAAGGCTTTAAGATATGTCAGCATGGTCCAGCACAGAGACACTAGACTGAGAATAACATAATGCAGGTGCTGTTTTCATGGATGCCATTGATTTACTGTATATTAGTCAATCTTCTCTGCCTTGGTTTCCCCTAATAAGTTGGACTGATGATACATACCAGTCTAAAAATCGTTGAGCCCTATGAATGAACATTTAGTCTAATGAAAAATATAGTGCTGTGTACTATTTATTAATAATATAATAGTTCTCTAATGCAAAATTTATGCCACAGACAGCCTGCTTATAGTATTAATATTTTCAATGATTTTAATGAGTCTCTGAAGAAACCATTTTTCACAGGCTTTCCTCTGGGATGCAGCTAAGCTACTAGCAGCTCAATTACTCTATATTTTGTTTGACCTGATGTGTGTTAAAAATGCTGACTATTTGGGGATGATTTGTCAACTATTAATGATGTTTTTGTTGTTGCAGATAAACAGCTTGCCTTGTCTCCACAAATCAATGTCACACCAATAATCCTGTGACAATCATCTCTAATGTGTACAGGGTATCTAGAGCAAATAACATAGGACCAGATCCTGCTCCCATGGTGCGTTTGCTTGAGATGCTAACTGTGCAGTAGCCAAATAATACTGCGCAGTAGCGTGTCACAGCACCAACAGCTAATATGCTACAGCGCAGTATTATTAGGTTACTGTGCAGCAGCATCACTATAAAAGGCATTTGCTGGCACTACTTTGAAGTAACTCTGGTTCCTACACATTTATTTAGTACTTAATTATATGAGCACTAATTAAATGTGCAGTGACTACAGTGCAGTAGTGTCTCATGTAGACACGCCTCCACTGAAGTAAAAAGGTGTTTTGCCATTAATTTACATGGAAACAAGCAGAGCTTTATTTATACATCAGTAAATGGTCACCTGCTTAGTAGGGCTGTGCAAAGCTTCGGTCCCTGATTCAATTCGGCAGAGGTTCAGCCCGATTTGGTGTCCAAATCTCCAAATACAAATTGAATCAGGAGACCCTTTAATCTCTCCAAATCTAACTGGCCAAATCAATTCAGAGAGATTCAGAAAGATTCGGCAATTCAGGTATAGACATTAGGGCCGTGCTACGCTTCGGGTGCTGATTTGATTTGGAGGAGATGCAGCCCAATTCAGTGGCCAAACCTCTGAATCCGAATTGAATCAGGGGGCTAATTAAAAGGTCGGAATTGATTTGAAGCTCTCTGAATCAATTCAGAAAAGATTCAGAGATCTTCAGCGATTCAGGCGGTCCCCACACACTGCAGCTGGGAGCTGGACCTGGTCTCCATGCTGGTAAGTAGGGGCAGGGGAGGGGAGGCTGTAGGAGGGGACCATGGGGGGGACGGACCCCTGCCTGCTCCCCCAGCCCCCCCAAGTACCCCCATCCCCCCCACACAGCCCCAGCCCCCAGGTCTTTTAAAAAAAGCCCACGCTCACTGGCTGCTGCCAGGTGGGGAGCAAACCCCACTGCCGCCCCACAGCCTCACATTGCATGCGGGGCTCTGCCATGAGCTCCCCAACCCCCGGCCACTTTCTCAGCCCCCTCATGGCTGCCCCACCTGCCCCAGCTCCTGGCCCTTTAAAATTGCTTTTTAAAAAGCCCCCACTCACTTTCTGCTGCAGTGGCCTCAGGGCTTCTGGGGGTTCATGGCAGAGCCTCCCCCCGCCCCCAAGCACAGGGCAGTTGGGAGCAGCAGGGATCATCCTCTTATCTGGTAGTGAGTCAGGGCTTCTTTTTTTTCCTGGTAGTGAGCCAGGAGCTGGGCGAACAGGTCGGGCAGCATAGAGTGTGGGCAGCAGATGAGGCCAATTCAGAGATTTGGCCAATTCAGCAGCGGACGAATGGATTCGGGACATTGATTCAAATCACCGAATCAAATCACTGTCTCCCGAATCAGCCAAATCTGAAGCAAATGCTAGCCGCTTCATACACACCTAATAGACACAGCTTTAAATGGTTTTTCTACATACCTCAAGGTACCAGTGCAGCTTGTGAATGCTGCGATGCTGGGGCAGATGGAGCATCCAACAGGAGTGTAGGGGGTCCCCAGTGAACTTGGCAGCAGACCTGAAAGTGGACCAGAAGCACTTCCAGTCCACTTCTGGGTTCACCAGAGAGTGCACAGGGGCCCCCCCCGCACTTCTGTGGGATGCTTCATCTGCCCCAGCATCGGAGCATTCACAAGCTGCACTGGTGTCTATGGCTAAATCGATAATTTTCCGAATCAGCATCAAGTCTTCAGATTCAGATTCAGTCAAATCAAATTGGGGACAGTGATCCGAATCAATGAATCGAATCATTCTTCCCGATTCAGGCCAAATCTGAATCCAAATCGAATACGGCCCTTTTTGCACACCCCTACTGCTTAGCCATTTATTTTCTGCATAGACAGAGCTTGGACTCTGATTCTGCCCTTTCAGTTGGGAGTAGGAAAACTGATGCTTTTGTCCACACAAAGCCATCAGCTGGAAGAAGCTGTAGCCACCTTTGAGTGATTTATTCTGCTTTGTATGCTTTGTTCATGATCATTGAAAGTGTGATAGGGCATACTACAGCTAGTTCTTATCTCTCATTTTGCTGCCTTTAGGGAGAGAAGCCCCACCTGACAAAAGTCCAATGGTGCCTGCATCCATTCCTATTTAATATACTTAATCAGGTGGCCAAAGATGTTCAACATCAGAGGGTGGTGGTGGATGGGTCATATTCAACGTGGGCAGAAGTGGGCAGCGGAGTCCCCCAGGGCTCGGTCCTTGGGCCCGTGCTGTTCAATTTCTTTATCAGCGATTTGGATGACGGGGTGAAAAGCAACCTGTTTAAATTTGCTGATGATACCAAAATTTGGGGTGAGGTGAGCACGCTAGTAGGGGGGGAAAGACTGCAGCAAGACTGGATAGGTTACGGGAAAGGGGTGGGCTAGCAAAAACAGGATGCGTTTCAATACTGACAAGTGCAGGGTGCTGCACTTGGGCAGTAGTAACCAGCAGCAAACTTGCAAGATGGGAAACTCCCTTCTTGAGAGCACGGAGGCAGAAAGGGATCTTGGAGTCATTACTGACTCCAAGATGAACATGGGCCGACAATGCGAGGTCACAGTTGGCAGGGCTAACCGGACCTTGCTGTGCATCCACAGGTGCATCTCTAGCAGGCCCAAGGAGGTGATCCTCCTCCTCTATGCAACACTGGTCAGGCCACAGCTGGAGTACTGTGTCCAGTTCTGTGCGCCCCACTTCAGGAGGGATGTGGACAACATGGAGAGGGTCCAGAGGAGGGCCACCCGCATGATCCGGGGACAACAGGGCAGGCCCTACAAAGAGACTGCGGGACCTAAACCTGTTCGGCCTTCACAAGAGAAGGCTGAGGGGGGAACTGGTGACCGCCTATAAACTCACTAGGGGGGACCAGAAGGGTTTGGGAGAGACCTTGTTTCCTCGCGCCCTCTGGCATAGCAAGGAATAACGGCCACAAGT
The DNA here is from genome assembly GCF_001723895.1 of Crocodylus porosus. Lineage (NCBI taxonomy): Eukaryota > Metazoa > Chordata > Crocodylia > Crocodylidae > Crocodylus > Crocodylus porosus. Next base: position 23,893,826 of record NW_017728914.1, read on the forward strand.
GGTTGGAGAGGAGGTTTAGATTAGACATCTGCAAGAACTACTTCACAGTTAGGGCGGGTAGGAGCTGGAACCAACTCCCAAGGGAAGTGGTGCTGGCTCCTACCCTGGGGGTCTTTAGGAGGAGGCTTGATGCCTACCTAGCTGGGATCATTTGAGCCCAGTTTTTTCTCCTGCCCAGGCCAGGGGTCAGACTTGAAGATCTACAAGGTCCCTGCCGACCCGACTTCTGTGATTCTGTGATTCTATGAACATGGCCCATTCACTTTAAACAGAAAGTGAGGGGGAAAATACATTTGTAGTCAAAGCAGTGCATTAGGGCTCTCCTATATTTGTGGTCCTGCTAGATTTCTCAGATAAGTTTTGGAAAGTCATTTATGCTGAAAGTGTCCATGAATTTTGGATACCCAACATGATACAGCTAAGGATAGAGGTGTCCTACACACTCGAAGTTGAAGATGAAGTTCAGATGAAGTTGTGTGTCTTCAGTACCTCTGAAAAGTAGGCTGAAGGTGTATCTAGAGGAGGCTCTCAAAATTAGTTGCCACACACAGAAATGGCTTAATTTTTTTTCATTCGCAGTTTCTGTAGCTGGAAAATGGCAGTAATGACATTAATCCCCTCTCAGGCTGACTGTGAGAATGAGTATGTTCACTTTTCTAAATTGGTTTCAGATCCTTGAATGCAATATAAAAATAATAGCATGCATTTCTCTATATACGAAATGCCACCTAAGAAATAAAAATCATAGACAATTTAGATAAATGCTGGTGCTCATTATCAGTATGGATCAGAGGGCATAAAAGAATGGTGTTTCTCTCTCTTGAATGAGAACATGTTTTAGCTTTAATACTTCTTGTCTCACAGAATACCACCTGCCCAAAAGACCCTCCCAGTCCTACAACCTGCATCTTACATTAGTAAACTGATTGTTTCTGGTTCACTGATAGTGCCAAAGACACCATTTGCTCACACAGAGATTTGTGGGATTATTGTTTTCACTCCAAGCACATCTTTTCCAACTGTGAAGAAAATGTGAGTTTTCCGCAACACTGCAAAGGTCTCTTGGAGTTGCCCTCATGAGGACAATTTACCAAACCCTGGATATCAATCAACCCAAGCATAAGCTGCCCTCTTGGCTTCCAGCTAAACTAGTTTTGTCCTTTTCTTTCAAAAGAACACGGCTTCCTTGTTCCACAGTGTGGAATGAATAACACATTGATCCCAAGGTTAAAAACTCTATGACAAGTAATTCACAGGAGCTGGTTGCAAGAATGACAGCCATGGTGTCATTCACCATCTTCTGAATTGCCCTTAGGCATCTTGTGGCCCAAATACAATCTCTACCCTGCCTCCCGTGTTCCAGTCTCTTGCCTTCTCTTCATCCTTTCCTTTCATCAAAGCCAGATCCATTCTCCTCTAATTTCTTGGAGTTAGGACTTCCAGTTTAATATTTTCATGTGTGAGATTTCTGTAAACCCCACCATGCCTTTGCTTCTCATTGTTCTGTGACTAAGAACGATATTGTAAATGGCATTTCCAGCATGGAAATGATGAAAAAGCACTTTCCGGTACAACCCTATATTTTTCCATTAATAATCAGCACTTTTGTCTTAATCATCTTAATGAACTTTCATATTATTGTATGTTTAACGATTCCTCAGGGACCCCAAAATGCTTTATAAAATTCATTCAAAATGAAAAGCCATGACATCTAGCCATGTGATATGGAATAGATGAACAGCAAACCATGACACTGCATTTATTATTAACACAGGTTCACAGTCTACTTGAACTGAAGTACAGGTGATTGTACTCCAGTTAGGGCTGCATACTGTATTTTGACTAAGCGATTGGAGCACAATTTTTGGACAAAACTTGTCCTCAGAGGAAATAGGCATACTCAGCAATAGTGAAATATTTGCTAAATGGATGTTGATTTCACATTTTTACTTTTTCTTGAACTCTGAAACCAGAGGGTTTTTTTTTAACATTTTCCAAATATTTTTAGATGCTTGCATTTCAGTTTTCTGCTGTGAATACTTTGTTTTATAATCTCCTTTACTGTTGATTTAAAAAATCATTTTCAAAAAAGATTTACAAAGAAAGTAAATGCGAGTTTGCCAAAATTAAATGTTTTAATCAACCAGACATTAAATTATTCTTTTACTTTTGGATTCATTAAAATGATTTTTTTCCCCTTTGAATTCCAAATGGAATATATTTTCCAAATTTCAAACCAAAGAACTGAAAAATCCATTTTCACTGACGTATGATCTACTTTTATTATTTGGCAAGTTTGTTGTTCTGTAAATGATACTTTACTTCTCAATACAGAGCACCTTACATTTTCACTCAAATTAAGATTAACCACTTAATTTTCACGGTAGAACTGTAAGGTAGGTATCCTGACAGCCATTTTGTAAATGAGGAAATTAGGGCACACGTTCTCATGGTTTCTAACTTTGAGTGGCTCATGCTTTGGTTGCTGAACTTTGAACACACAACAGACTCCAGCACGGGCTTTTGAGTACAGAGCACTTCTGACAACCCACCAGGCCCAATGTGACTAAAGTTAAGGGTTCAAACCTGAAATCCCAAAACGAGACACCACTTTGAATGAATGTGCCCTATTCATTAGGGGAGATCAGTGGAATAGTTGAAGATTAGTTCTCAGGCTTTAGTCCTAACTTTCTGCCCTGAGCTCAGTTAATTCAGTCGTGATGGTTCTCCAATGGGTATTTTTGAATTAATATTTAAAATGAAGTTTCAGTGCTTGTAAAACTACCAAAGCACTGATCAGAAACCAGTACGCACAGGAGGCAGCACTTTAAAACATCGATGCATCTCACCCTGGAGAGAGCCGGAGGAGCTTTTTCTAACAGTGTGAGGGCTGTTCTTGGGCACTCAGATCACAGGCTGTCTGCTGACACTGTCAACAATGCTGCCAAACAGTCTCGTTTGTAATTCTAATTTTTATTTGATGTGCTACTTTATAAGAGGTACCTGAACCAACTCCCCGATCCAGATCCTAATTTGGATCTGAATCTGCATTGCTTTTAGTAAGAGCCTCATTTGAATGCTGGCCCTGACCATCCTCAGATTTAGGAGCGTTTGTGTTCAGATCTAGATTTCTAACCCATGCATCAGAACATTTTGTTTGACCCTACTCCACACAAGGTTGCTTTGCTACAGTCTGTAATTCAACTGCACAGCTTGAATTTCAGGTTTTGGGCTTTGGTGTAGATACTTCAAAACAGAGTATCCTTCACAGCAGAGTAGATAATAGACTGTAAAGAATAACATTAGATTATTTATTGAGGCTGCTGGATTCATATGGAACCTGTGGTTCTTTCTGATCCACTAGCTCCCAAGGTTTACTGAGTCAAAAAGCTATGGAGCCAGAAAGAAACACAGAGGTCCTCTGACTACAGGAGTTTGAATAATGAATGCCCTACTTACTCATTATGATTGAGACTTGGGCTGTCTAGGTAATGCCAGTAAACGTGAAACTGGTTAGTTGCTTATGGGCAAATAATATTTATGCAAACAAGGGATCTGCCCAAGTCCTTCTGTAATCGAAGCAGTCAGGGAAGAGGTTGATTACCCTACTGGCCCAACTCAAGCATTGTTATGATACTTGCCAAAAAGAAAATACCTAGATGGAAAACAAATTTCACTTCCCAGAGCGCACCAACTCCCGGATGACATGGGCCCTTGAGTTTGAAGCCATGGCTTGTTAGATGGTGCAAGCTCTACGTCCCATTTCTAGTTCCCTGAGTATTCCCCACCGGTGTTTTATTTGAATTGAGTTTATATTGGTTTTGTTCTTGCTAAGAATGACTTCCTTCATCTCACTGTAAAGGGTGAAAGTCTCCCTCTGTGAGTCATTTGCACATTATGTGATACGGCTGCAGTCTTGTCAATAAGTATCCGTAGCGCACTTCTCAAATATAAGTCTGCTGGAACAGTTCTGACTGTCAGCTACTCAGGTGTGAGATATGCAATCACGTATCTAAAGTCTCTTCAATGAATTTCTTATCTTGGACCTTCAAGACCTAAAAATAAATCTGGAATGCCGCATCTCAGGGTCATTTTTGCATCTGCTGCTCCCTGCCATTCTGTTTCCAAATATAACGCAAGTAGGTTTCATTTTCAAGCCTTTATTTCTGTCCTGGCCAAACATCTCAAGCCCAGAGTAATCACAGTAGATTGCTGTATTTGTTACAAAGACACATACACTGAAAAGTGTAATCTGATTTCAACAGGCTCCTTTTGGATTAGAATCATATTTCATTTATCATATAAAGTGAGTCTGCTGTGTCACTGTACTGCAAGCTCTGCTGAGAAGGAAGTGGTGCACTGTTTTTTTTTTTGTATTTTTTTTATGAAATGCTTTTAATGATTGTCTCCTATATGGAGGCAATTTTCCTGGACTAGGATGTCTGGAGTAAGATATATACTGGAAAGGCCAGTATCTGAGATTGTCTTGGCAATGACTCAGAGGAGATGGATGTGGAGAGGGAAGTCATAAAGATATATAGAGAGTAACAGCCAGAACCATTGCAAGCTTATCTGATGCCTCTTGAAAAATATTCTGTTAAAATGTCCAGCCATGAGACATTTCAAAAGGTTTAATCGGTGATTCCCCCCACCCCCCAACACACTACGTTCCTATGTTATGGTAGATGAGTAGCTGTATTCAAGAGGCAAAAGGGAAAGGAGGGGTATGGTGGAGAAACAACATAATAGATTTGGAACCAGTGGGCATGTCTACATGTGCATTAATGCTCTGTAGTTACTGTGCATTAAGTTAAGTATCTGTAATAACAGGTACTAAGTAAATGCTCAGTAACTGGCACTAATGTGCAGTAGTACCAGTGCACACCTTTTAAGTGACGCTAATGTGCAGTAGACTAATTCTACTATGAACTAACGCAATAGCATGGCTTTTGCCATAATAGAAACATAGAAAATTAGGGTTGGAAGGGACCTCAGGAGCTCATCTAGTTCAACCCCTGCTCAAAAGAGGACCGTCCCCAACTAGATCATCCCAGCCAAGGCTTTGTCTAGCTGGGTCTTAAAAATTTCCAAGGATGGTGAATCCACAACCTCTCTGGATGACCTGTTCCAGTGTTTTACTACCCTTCTAGTCAGAAAGTTCTTCCTAATATCTAACCTAAACTTTCTTTGCTGCAGTTTGAGACCATTGCTCCTTGTACTTGCCACCAGTGAGAACAGTCTACCCTTTTTCGAACCACCCTTTAGGCAGTTGAAGGCTGCTATTAAATCCCCTCTCAGTCTTCTATTCTCTAGAACAAATAAACCCAGTTCCCCCAGCCTCTCCTCATAAGTCATGTGCCCCTGAATCATTTTTGTTGCCCTCCTCTAGACCATCTCAAATTTGTCTACATCCTTTCTGTAGTTGGGGGGGAGGAGGGGGGCTCAAAACTGAACACTACTCCAGATGTGGCCTCACCAGTGCTGAATAAAGGGGAATAATGACTTCCTTTGATCTGCTGGCAACACTCCTGCCAATGGATCCCAGTATACTGTTAGCCTTCTTTGCAAAAAGGGCAAACTGTTGGCTCATATTCAGCTTATTGTCCGTTGTAACACTGCATTAGTATACTGTGCATTAGCATCTCATGTAGACATGCCCAGTGTGTATGGAGTGTTAAATAAAACGAAGGAATATCTATACTAATAGCTAAAGATACTGATTCCCTTCTTTTGAAGAGAATGTGAGAGACTGGATAAATAAGATTTGATGGGATAAAATGTTTTTAGCATTTGACACCCTGGTCATGGGAAATCACCTCCAAGAAGCAATTAAAGAGCATAGTGTGCAATCACTGTTTTTCTGCAAATGAGTTGCTTCTTAAAGGTGAATTTATAGCATGGACAGTGAAGTCCTGTACTTAGCTGTCACCTCAAAGTTGGTGCTTAAATTAAACATAGAGGTTTTTTTTAAGTGCTTTGCTGTATGTAGAAAGAATTAAGCTCTAGTTATTTTCTGCTGAAGCAGGGGAAGAAGGAGTTTGCCTTTTAAGAAAAGAAATAATTTATCTATCAGTTTGCCTTTTTGTTGCGTGTGATGTGCCCACTACCATGGGTTTTGTACAGTTCTGAGGTATTGTGGTTAAAAATGGGAATGAGGAGATCTGGGTTGGAAGACATAAAATCTTCATCTTCAATTTTCTAAAGTAATGAGCGCTTCAGTTTTTGGACAGGGTTCCAATTTTTAGCAGTGCTGATCCACCTAATTTCGGAAAGTCAGGTCCTTTTACTTTGCCTCCATCTGGACCCTCTGGGCACATCTACACAAGATACTCTACTGTACAGTAGACTAATTTATTACACAGTAAATTGTCACCATCTATACGTTCAGATACTTACTGCATAGTAAATTAGTCTACTCTGCCTGCTTGCCTGTCCCATGTTGTGCCCCTGTGCTGGACACTGCAGGCACCTGCCCTGGCCCACCAGCACCTGGACTGTTGTGTGCAAGTCCTGCAAGCCATTGAGGGAGTCACATTGGCATTGTGCCTGATGCCACACACTGCCTCCTGTGGAAGGAACTGCTCCAGGAGAAGACCACAGACCTAGTGGTTTTGTGGGGTGAGGCCAAGGTCCTAAACCAGTTCATACAAAGTGGGCACTCCAATGCCCACATCTAAGTGTTTGTTGTGCTACATGTGGGAGCATGGGCATGACCAGTTGGCATGTCAGTGCTGCATAAAAGGTCAAGGCCTTGCAGGCACAGCGGGTCACCATTGCCAACCACACTTGACTTGCTGGTCAGGGTCTTCCTGCAAGTCAATTGCCTTTATGTGGCAGCTGAACCAGATCCTTATGTCCCAGGACCCTGGCTGGAGCTGTGCCATGTGCTCCAGCACAGCTTCCTGCTATTCTGTGCCATGGCTCTGCTATGGCCTGGCAGTTGCAATGACGTGTCAGCAGGAGGGGGCCCCTTGAGCCACCAGGAGCCTGTCCTGCTGTGGTCCTCACCCCCAGCCTCATCCAGCAACCCCAGCCATGGCACTGACACCTCTCACCATCATCAGCTCCTCCCTGGAGGAGGCCTCTGCTATGCCTCAGCCAGGTGCTATGCCTCTATACCCCAGGACACTACTGGGAGTCACATGTCATTGCCTCCAGTGGTGACAGACTCAGGCCACAGGACACAACTGCTACACCCACCCAGTAAGCCTTGCAGTGAAGCTCTCCCCACCCCTGCCTCGCCTTTGCCCCTGCCCCACCTCCCCACCCGGCCAGGCTGAGCTCCTCCTGGCCCCCAGAGCTCCCCCCCATAACACAGTGGGAGGCAAGAGGGAGTGTAAAACTTTATATTAAGAAGCCTGTACTCTCTCAGCTAGGCAAGCATGGGGAATGCATTGATGCCAGCAGCAATGTCTTCCTCAGCTGCAGGGGGCAGGGACATGTAGCATAGGCACACGTACCTCTCCGGGCAATGGCAAATGTTGTGGGCCAGGGCAGGCTTTCCCACTGCACCACTGAAGTTCATGGTCCCACACCAGGTTCTCAGGTGCACCTGGAGCACCATGGCAAGCAGCAGCAGCAGCAGGATGTAGTGGGTCAGGCACCCCTCAGCCTTTGCAAACAGCTCCTCATGGGGCACCCAGAACACTCTCAGCAGGGGCACTCTCAGGGCACATAGCAGGTGAGGGGTGGGGGGCACTGGTCCCCTTGAGGGAGGGCAGGGGTGCCATCAGATCCACATCCCAGTCACCCAGGAGCCCTTCACCCTCCTAGCGTGGGCACTATAAGCCCGGTGGCAACAGAAGAGACAGCCTAGTATGGAGGAGGAAAAGGGTGAGGAGTGGGTCTGGAGCCATAGCAGTAGGTGCTGCCAGGAGCCAGGCCTGTCCTGGCCTAAGAAGAGGGCAGGCTGCCTGCAGCAAGTACGCAGTGGCCCACCTGTGCCTGTGGAGCAAGTGGAGAGAGAGGGCTTGGCAAGTAGCCACTTGTTCCAGGCTCTACCCAACTGATTTACCATGGTCCCAGAGCACTTGTGTGTACATGACCCCTGGACTGAGGCCATGGAGTGCACAGCCCTTTCATATAGTGCATGTTATCTCAGCAATGTTGTAAACTCCTATGAACAGCCTCTTTTTCCTGGCTCTGGAGGCCCAGCAACTGCACATGGGAGAGAGGCAGCAGTGACCAGCAGGGATGCTACATCAGGGTTACTACCAGTCTCACCCAGGGCCCTCTGTATGTGCTGGCTCCAGTGGTGGACCCAGGACCAGACCCAGCTGTTGGACTTTCTGATCACCATGGTGGAAGAGCAGCTGGCAGACTCACATCTGGCATGGGGAGGACATCATGCACAAGCAAGACAGTGATTGGGAGAGTACTGGGTGGACCAGGAGTTGCAGGACAGACTCCTGGCCCTCCAGAAGAGGCACCTGGAAGCCTAGGAGCAGCAGGCTGCCATAGTGGCCAGGGTAGTGGAGGTCATGGAGGAGGACTTCTGGGTGCTGGACACCATTCTGACCCTGGTGGTTGCCTTCATGCTACCCACCCAGCCCCCTGCCATAGTCCTGCCTGCCCCCTGGCAGCTGCCTGCCACCCTGCCACTCTTAGCTCCATGGCAGGAGCAGGAGCTGCCTACAGTGGAGCCATCACTGTGTCAGGGCCCTGCTGGCCTGTCCCACTGGCTGCAGATGCATCAGCAGATGCATGACAAATAGGTCCAAGGAGGTGATACTTCCCCTCTATCAGGCGCTGGTCAGACCGCAGTTGGAATACTGCATGCAGTTTTGGGCACCACACTTCAAGAGGGATGTGGCTAACCTGGAGAGGGTCCAGAGAAGGCCACTCGTATGGTTAAGGGCTTGCAGGCTAGGCCCTATGAGGAGAGACTAAGGCACCTGGACCTCTTCAGCCTCCACAAGGGAAGGCTGAGAGGCGACTTTGTGGCTACCTATAAATTCATCATGGGGGTGCAGAAAAGAATTGGTGAGGCTCTACTCACCAAGGCACCCCTGGGGGGGTCACAAGAAATAATGGCCATAAGCTAGCAGAGAGCAGATTTAGACTGGACATTAGGAAGAACTTCTTCACAGTGAGGGTGACCAAAATCTGGAATGGGCTCCCAAGGGAGGTGGTGCTCTCCCCTACCCTGGGGGTCTTCAAGAGAAGGTTAGATAGGCATCTGGCTGGGGTCATCTGAACCCAACACTCTTTCCTGCCTATGCAGGGGTTTGAACTCAATGATCTATTGAGGTCTCTTCTGACCCTAACATCTATGAATCTATGAATCTATGAACCGCCTCCAGGGGGTCATGGATGCAGAACACAGTGGGGCCCAGCACACCCTGGAGCGTGCTGCGGACCTCCAGAACAGCCTCTCTGGTAGTCACCTTACCCACACTGAAGAGGTTGGCTAACTTAGGGCAGACTCATGGGCCTAGACAGCTTGAGCAGGGTGATGGCCAGCTTGGAGTCTTTAGGGTGGGGCCACCACATGGTGGTGGCCTGCTATTCCAGGTGCAGGCAGAACTTCTTGAAGAGTTCCTGGAAGGTGGTTTGGGTCATGCAAAAGGACTCCAGCCACTGTGCATCATCCCAGGTGTACTGGACGATGTCCAGCTACCAGTCCTAGCTGACTAGGTGGGCCAGCAAGCAGGGGGGCTGGGGCCCTAGGAGCTCGTGGACAGCACTGGTGGTGGCATCCCTGCCAAGCAGCAGTGAGGTGGCTGGGGGTCTGACATGCTGCGGTAAGCCTGGTCATGAGGCTGTGCCACACGGGGGAGGCAGCCAGGGCTGAGACTGACCTGGGCCAGGTGGTGGTCAGCACAGCAGTGAACCACAGGAAGCAGGGTGGCCAGCAGGAGGCCAGGGCATAGGTCATCGTTCTCAGGGCCTGGGGGTGGAGCAGCTGTTATGCAGTGGGCAACAGTCACAGAGGGCTGTGTCAGCCTGCCTGCAGCCTGCTCCAGGCCAGAAAGGCAGGTGGCCAGGGAGAAGCATGTTGAGCTGGCTCTTTGAGATGGCCTCCAGCTCCCCCTAGCTGTTGCAGGGGAGAGGTACAGGACCAGAGGAAGCCAGCAGTGGGCTACTGCCATGAGCAACAAATCTGCTCCCAAACGCATGTGTAGACTCCTTCCCAGGGTGGGTTTACTCCGCAGTAAATTAGAGTAAATCCATATAGCACTAATTGCATATGTAGACATGCCCTCTGGCTCACAATTCACATTTGAAATGTAGGCCTCTGAAGGCAAAGGCACCTGGTCCACTTCCCTTGCTCCAGTTCACAGAAGTTGTGGAGGAAGAATTTTTCACATGAACAAGGGAAATATTTACCAGGCCTTTAAATGGCTTCTAGTGACTTCAGTGTTTGAAGAAATCACTTTGTAAGCATTTACTTGATGACTTGTGTGATGAACCATCAGGAGTGCCAAGACTTCAGTGTACTAACATGATGGGGTTACTTGACTGATGATATATGGACAGACTATGTGCATCATCTGAAAGTGCTGACTTGAATAATAGTAGTTGAATGGTAAAGAGATGTGGGTTATAAACCTAATTTTCTTTCTCATTTGCACCAGGGCAAAGAGAATTAATCTACTAAAATCAATAGAGTTACACAGTTAGGTGAGCAAACAAAGAGCAGAACCAGGCCATTAAATCGGCTATTCTATTCACTTTGGTCTGCAAGTGAAAGGGGAACTGGGCAATATTCTGCTGTTACCCTTGAATAGTTGCAGATTTACATTTCATTTCCTATGCTCAAAGGGGTGAAGTGGCCTCGGCCTCCAGAAAAGAAGGAATGCAAAACACATCATACATATAGCAGTTTCTCTAAGGCTAGAATGGATCCAGCTGGCCAGCAGTGACAGTATTCCAGGCAAACTGTAATGTTTGAGGTGGCTGAGAAGAGTAGAGAGAGCTAGGGAAAGCATATCGCTGTCTATCAAATCACTGGGAGCACTTAACTGAAATGCTAGGACTCACTCTGATAGTATAGAATTAGCCACATTATTAACTAGCTCCAGCATCCCCGGTGATTTTGATAGGACTGGCTACCAGGCTTCTCCAAGAGTTATGCAGCAGCAGGTATTGGAGCCCTCAGACCTGTTCTCCTCCAGTTGTCCCAAAAACTTGAACCCGATGACGTGAATCTTCCCAGCTTGGTATACCTCCCGGTGTAATGTTGAATGACCTCCTCATTAGCTGCATGGAAGTTGTTCAATCCTGTTCCTAGTCACATATACAAAGACTATTGTTTTTGTCTTTGGTTGATTTTTATTTATCAATAAAACAATACTACAAAACATGGGAAACATCTGCATTAAATATAGATCTGCAGTTAATTTACCAACTTTTAACCTGCTGTATTTATAGAGTTTTCCTCCATGTCAATATTGATCAGGAGGGCCCTCATGGCCAGTTACCACTAATCAAGTCACTTGAAAGCTGTACAAACCACCCCCCTCCCCCTGCCTTTTTCACAAGGAATGGCAATATGAAATGGAGCTAGATGCAAGAATTAGCTGCTTTCTTCCCTTGTTAGACTCAGGATGGTTGTCTCTTGAGTCTCTACAGTAGATCGCATCTTTGCCCCATTCCAGCTATCATCAAAAAAGGCAGTAGATACTGCTGATGTGCTTTCTCAGTCCAGCCCAGTACTACCCCTGAGTGCTCATGTCCTTAGCTAAGATCCTTTTCTGTCTTGTTCGCTATATTTTCTACCAAGCCAATTGCCAAGGTATTTATTCACTCCAGTTCTATTGAGCTTGTAAACGTGGTATTAATTTACTCCCATTTTTACTGAGCCTTTGGACAGTTCTGACTCTTACCATATTTCTTTCCCTGTCTGTGGCATTTGCTAATAACAAAGAGTAGAAAGAGTAACAGAAGTATTAACCTGTAACCTTCCAGTCAGAGACCTCCATCTCCATATAATAAATGCTCAGACAGCTTTTTATTTTCAAGGTCAGAGATGCACCACATCTCCTGGGAGGTGTCTTTCCTCTGACAGGGAGTTGAACAGACTAGTTTCAATTGGTATCCTTTCCCCTCACAGTCCCAATTACTTGTTCGGACTTTAATAATAGAGTATTATAATTTCATGAAAGGTGCAAAATAAGGTTAAAGGCAGTCTTGGATTACTGAGGAGGCGATTTCTCACAATCTAAAAGAACAATGAATGAATCAAAGAAAATAATATATGTACACACAGCTATATACTGTATATACACATCTATATACATCGATATACTGTATATATAAATATACACACACACATATATATGTATGTATACGTATATATGTACTTGACATCATCTAATTAAACAATGGTGAGGCTGATTTGAGCTTCTTTCTGCTACCATCTGGTATCAAATAAAAACACTTCTACTGTTCATATGCAGTACACTGTCTAGCTGGGCTGTAATTGCACCTTCATTTAACTATTAGGGAAGGAGTCTAACTTGGAAAAACTGAGATACACCAGATGCTCTTGAATTAAAAATAATTTAAAAGAAAAAGACTCACACATCCTCTGACACCTCTAGGATTAATAGAAAGATCAAAACTCAGGTTCCAGCTAAGAATGACATCCTCAAATATCTGAGAAAATCCCAAAAGCTCTGCACACAGCAGTCCTCAGAGTAGACAAACCCAAATTGTAGATGCTATGTAAGAGAAAACAGTGAGAAGGGAAAGGATGATGGCAGATGAAAGCTGGGAGAAAGGAGGGACCTAGAAAAAAGAATTAAAAAAAATAATTTTAGGTCCACTTTAACTTTCCCCTTCTCTAAGACCCAGAAGGGTTGGTAAATGAAGACTAAGAGTAAGTGGCAAAGAACCCATTTTAAGTGCTTTCTGCATACGCTTTAGAGAGAGAGTACACGGAAGAAAGAGCTGAAAGGCAAATCATATGGTTTGAATCATGAATGAGTACTCAGAAAGTGGTTCCTTTTTCTCCCTATTTGTTATATTGAATCTGTTATATTAGTGGTCAGTAAAGAAGAGGACTTGCGATATTTTTATGAGCATGGTGCAAATTACGACAATGCACCCCAACTTAATTCCCTTTTTGTCTTCTAGAGGTTTATTAATATCAAAGCAGAACCACATTACTACACATATGCATAATTCACAGTAAGAAAATGGCTCTCTCTCTCTACACCTCTTAACCAAGATTCAGGACCAATAATCCTGCAAAATGAGCACCAGGTTCCAAAGAGCACAATTTTTGCAAAATACCTAGCAAACATTGACTAATACTTACTAAAGTAGTATCATAATTAGGTAAAAACAAAGTAAATGAACAAATGAGGAAAGCTTAACTGCACTATGTTTTGTGATATCTTGAGTCATTAAGGGAAAGCAAAGAGCTTTTGTGAGAAATGAACTGCACATCAAATCAAACAAAAAAAAAAATCACTTGCTTGTGCTGCTCTACCCAGTCACATAACTAAGTGGTAAGAGTTTAAAAGAATGTAGGACTCAGTTGCTATTGCTGACTGGCAATTGTTACATACAGATACCAAATTTATATATTATATATATTATTGGAAAACTTTCTTCAGTTCAAGAAATTAAGCTCATGTTCTTCAGTCAAAAGTTGAAGGCAGAGTAGATGTGTACCTTTTAGAACAGCTAAAGTCAAAAGTTGTCATCGATGACACTGACTCCCAAGAAAAAAAGTGCACTACTTTAATCACAAACCGTATCCCAAAGTGCCCATAACTTGAACTAGTTAATCCAATCAAAGGGTAGAAACAAAAAAGGTTACGGAGGTGACGAATTTTGTAGCTAAAATTTCATGCATCAAATACTGGTGGCAAACTGCTCCCCTTATAGCCTGCATACCGGGCACATATACGCGAGATGCTATTGTGTAGTAGTCACTGCATTTATTTATATATGTCTAAGTTTATATTCGCATAACCAAGTATTAAATAAATGTGCAGTAACTGGAGTTACTGCGCAGTAGCACTGGTGAACATCTTCTAAGTAATGCTACTTAGCACTGTCCATGATGTGACATGCTGCTGTGCTGAGCAGTCAGCATCTTGTGTAGATGTGCCCAATGATAAACTCTGGATGAAATTATTAATTTCAAATAATAAATTAAACTAATAAAACTCTGAGTCTGGTGGACAATTTTTGTGACCAGAAGAAAAGGTAAATGCAAGTGAGCAAATTGTTCTCTACATAATAGTCACCTCAGTCTAATACTGGCTGGTCATATTCCTCTTTATTAGCTGTTTTATTGACATTGTGTTAGTAGCTGCTGCAACATTTTCCAAAGGTGCTTACAATAGTCCTAGAGCTCTGCTAACATGGATTGATTGAATCATGAGTGATTGTAGACAGCTGTTGTCTGTTTTAGCAGCACATAAAACAAATGAAAAGACATTTCTTTGCCTTGCTCTGCCTCTGTGGTACAGACCCTCTGATCAAATAGACCATAATACTCTACACCAATATAACCACTCCCTCACACTTTTTGATGCCAGCACTGATTTCCATACGCAACATCTGTATGTAACATCTTTTCAGTACTGTGTAGAAGGCTCACAACAAAGTTCACCTGAGATTTTTAATATTGAGAAAGAAGAATCACAAAAGAAATACTTTAAAGACCACAACAATCGCAAGCTGGCTTTATAAGCTGATATATGCTACCACCAGATAACACATAAAGCAATAATGTGCTGTTGTAGAGTCACAGAAGGTTAAGACAGGAATGACTTGATATATCTGGCCCATATTCCTGACACAATGTCCTTTGCAGGCTGCCAGTGGCACAAAATGGCATAATAAACTGAGGAGAGTACTCTGCCTGAGTCACACCTTATCTTCTGAGATTGTTTAACTTTCAAAAATGCTTTGTCTTCCACATGTTTGTACAGATTAATGTGATCTGCATGCAGACACTTCTGCAGGTACAGGTTCCTATCAGCTTCCCTCAAAAACAAACCACCAGACCTAACTTTCCCTCAAGTACCAAAGATGAAAAGGCAAAAGCAACCTCAGAAACTCAGCGACATAAACGGAGCAACTGCCCCTTCTCCTGCCTCCTTCGTCCTTAGATTGCTGACTTATATTAAGGTGCAAGTCCTTAATGGAATCACACCAGCGTAGGTGCCCCTGAGCTGGTGGTCAAAATCCGGTCACAAAGGACTAGGACTATGCCGATACCACGTATCATCTAGCCAGCTGCATGGAGAGGAAGAAGATATGACATCAGTGCACAGGTATGGGTGTGTGCTGTTCAAAGGAGACCGGTGTGAAAAGGGATTACAGATAGGTCTCACTCCCAACTGCTCTGCACTAGCCCAAGGGAGCAACTTAAAGATCTACCGTAATTGCTGAATGCCACTGCCCACCGCTGATCCCTCTTGTGAGGAAGACAAGAAGATTCAATGCAGAGAAAGTCCTCAGCTGTTTTTTTTTTCTTGTCATCACAGCTGTCCTTGGGGAACTTTCCCTTCCCTTGCTTGATGCCCTACATTCTTTTCCGTTTGTCATTCATCCGTAGGCTTTAATGAAGACTTCTTGTTGAGACATATTAAAAAAGACGGCAGAAGAATAAACATCTCCCTCCCAGATGTGTTTCTTTCCTAAGCTCTCTGTTTCATTCTGTAAAATTATTTCCTCTTGGAAGTATCACACTGGCAGGTGGTCTCTGATATGGTGATGCCACTTCCAGGAGCACTGCTCTATGTGACAGCACATTCAGCTATGGCATCAGAAAATACCTTAAGCAGAAGGATTGACAGGTGGTAAACAACCCACCGTACTCACTGAGCTGTGATTTTCATCCCATCTGTAAAATAAAAGAAGAAGAAATAGACTTCAAGGGGAATTACCTCCAATCAAAGACACCGGGTAAAATCAACTGAGGCTAAATTATAATGGGACAAGTAAGGAAGTGCATACCTTTATATATGACAACTAAATGATACCAAATGATTTATTATGAGTTGTGCTATTACAGTGTATATGAAATGGTTCTTTAATGAGGAGACACAAAATAGTTACTGACTTGTAGCTGCACAGTTTCACAATACTGATAGCTGTATGTTTTGGTTAGACTAGTGCATTAAGACTCAAACAGGATGTGGAAGCTGTTAATATCTAATTGCTCTCATTGCCTATAGTGATTCGAAACACAACGGGCACATTACTCTCCCAGAAGAGCAGCTAAAGCAGGATGGCAAGAGCTACAGTTATAGCCACCACTTAAGAGCTTTTGGATGCTATAAATAGCTAGTTTAACTTGTAGTTGGACCAATGATGTCTGGTAGCTCCACTCTGATCAAAAGTATGTTTTCAAGCCTCTTTTTCTTTCAAGATCTCACTCACTATGGGAAAATACAGCAGGCTAAAAGCTACATTTTTTTTTTACATACCACAGTAAAAACAGTTACTGAGTTATATTTGTCAGAGTCACAGTAGTTTATGCATATTTGCTATTCACAGACTGCAGAATATTGCCAAATAACCTCACTGGTGGGGACTGACAACATGGAGATACATGCATTCATGTGAGACCATAATCAATGATGTCTATACTGTATTAAGCACATTCATGTTTTTTAAACACCTTCCAGTAAAATTGATTCCTTTAAAGTTTTAGTTAAAACTGCTTTTTCACAATTACGCACAAAATAACCTGTAAACAATTTGACATTACACTTATGTACAAGTGAACAACATTGGAAAGTAGAAGAGGTAATTCAGTGGGTGCCACTTGATATACATCAATGTGCAACAGACTGACTTGGCCTCAGCAAAGTCATTAAGTGCTTGTATGAGGTCAGAAAATGTAACATGAGCAAGGCCCCGTATAGATCACCATATCACAGAAGTCACAAAAGAAACACAAAAATCCTGTGTTTGCTGTGAAGATATTGCATTTGATGCACTTATTTCACTATATGTGTGTGTATGTTGATTTGAAATCAAAACAGCTGAGTTATGTTTTTGGATAGCTGCATATGAGTTACTCTTAAAGAGTGATGTCAAAGAGGGAGCCCCATATACATACCAGAGAAGAGCTTCCCAGATGGATCTGAGGAAAGCATGTCCCCCATTAAAACAAATAGGCTGGATCCTGCTCCTGCTTCACTGCATACACATGTTCAAATGATCTGTGAGAATTCTCCCAGGTTTGTTTTCCTGGTAGAAAAACCTACCCAGTGATGCCTGAAGAGACATTTGAATGTTAAGCCCTTGAAGAGCAGAGAGCTTACTGTGCTGATGCTGCACAGCCCGAGGGCTCTTGTGCACACGTCTCAGCATGCTCTGCAGAGTCTCTCAGTCTGCCTGGAAACAGATGGCAGCAGTGCATAGGGCAGCCCTGATCGACTGACCCTGGATGCTCAGGGTCAGCCTGCGTCTCCCTGTAGCACAATGTGGAGTTACGAAAGCGGTGCACTCTGTTCCCTGCTTCACTGGAACATCAGAGGCCAATGAGCAACACAGTCTCCTGGGGTGGGGGTGGGGTGGGGAAGCAAATGCTGGAGGACAGTTTTCAAACATTCTCCTGGGAGTTATTTAACTCTTGTTTTCCCGGGTTATTTTTCTCCTGGAGTGGCCATTTTTGCTGTGGGAGAAAAATCCTGAACATCTGTATGCTTGTGGTTTCACCTGGAGGAGCAGCAGCTATCTCAGAAGAAATGGAAGTGCATGTCTGCATGTGGCCTGAACCTCACTAGGAGCCTTGGATCTGTTTTGTTCTGAATTTGACTTCCGTTTCACTTGTCCATTGCTCTAGATTGAAATTAATAATATTTGGGATAGTGATGCCAAGAAAAATGAAGGCAGTATTTTATAAAGATTTTAAAAGTGCTTTTTATATTTTTTTTCTATTAACTTACAAATTCCCTTTTGGGGCATGGACCATTTATGACACCTGCATTTTTTTTTTTGTACCATGATTTACAGGGGGCCTTATATTTAAGGTATGTGTAAAGCAAAATACATGTGCATACACACAACTAATGAAAAAAAAGCTATGAAAGAGTAAGATGTTGAGATCCCTTCTTAAGAAGATTTTCAGGACGGTGGAGGTATGGGGGGAGGGGGGCTAAGGGAGAGGGGCAGGAGGTCTCTTGGTTTACATTTGGTCTTTGCCAGTGGAGATTAGAGCTGTTTTCACTTTCTGCTTCAACACAATGCAAAGAAAAGTACCAAATGGACCCCTCAGAACTGCAGTGAACAAAACCTGTATTCCAGTATTGCATTGTTATCAAGCACTTAACAAGACTCTGTGCATACAGATGACCTAGAAGGAAAGTATGTGGTCTACAGGGGTCTGAAAGCTCATGTGCTCTCCCTTCCCTCCTCTTACGCTTGAGTTCTACTAGGTTTAGCCAGGTGTATATCTTCAGGTATTTGGATATATGAAGAAGTACCTTCAAAAGGGCAAGATTCATTTTCAGATCGTTACCTTAAAGCTTGGAGACCAAATTGATTCTTGGAGTAAGTGTGCGCAAATCCACTGGAGCCAACAGATCTGCACCTATATATATCCATAGTGAATTTGCCTCCAATAGCTCCCACTTTTTAATGAAGCACATATCACTACAATGGTATAGCACACCATGATAACTGTGAAGTGTGTGTGATGGTAGCTGCATAATGCATCCAGAATACATTCACTCCAAGGTGCATGTGTGCACATGTATATATTTACAATAAATATTTTAAAACTAGTATCAGTCAGCATCCACACCTAAATGACTACTAAAGGAAACAGGATAACCAAAGCCTTTACAAAAGTGACAAAATCTATTCACCATGTTCTGTAACGAACCTCACAGGTGGATGTGCACTGCATTATAAGTTAGCAGCTTTTTTTCTTACTCACTGACATGCATTCACAATAATGGGAGTTTTACCAGTTGAGTCCAATCCCATTGAAGCCAATGTAAATGCTTAAATGAACTTCAAAGGAACTTGGAGTTGGTCCTTCTTAAGTATGGAAAGTAGCTTAAATATTTGGTTGGTTCCATCAATATTTCCAAAAGCTGTCTAGTCAGTGATTTCCAATTTGGCCTTGTGCCCATGATGTAAGCTTTACAAATATTTGAGGGAGGGGTAAGCAGCAACTGGATGTTCCTGTTGTTTTCATTTCCGCACTCCCTATGTGATCTATTGTCACAGAAAGAGAAATTGCAAAAGGAAAGCATAATTGTGTGGTATTTATGACTCAGGTCAGGAAGCAGTGCAAATATTAGCAGACAGGCATGGGACGGGGGTCCTGTTTGTAGATGATTCCTGTTTGTATAAATATCCCCAAAGTAGAATGCTTGACCAAGCATGGCTTACGAATGCTTAGTCCTCCCCTAACAGCTTCTGCATTTTGCCTCTATATTGTTCCCAACTGCCATTAAAATCACTTTGTTTTTTAACTCACTATCTGTCATTCTGGCCCTTCTTTCGTACCAGAACGAGAGGTAATGCAGTGTACAGGAAAGTAGGTAACAAAGGACTACATTTTAGCCTGGTATCTAACACATTCACAATGGAAGAAGTGCAGGTAGTGATGAAGACACAACCATGGTCTTACCCCTTTTCAGCATCTGGTTTTCTGAGCAGGGAATTAAATGAAAACACCTCTTTCAGTCTCAATAGTGTAGGTAGCACAGGGCTTGCCTAGTTATGCAAAGTGGGCTTTTTATGCACCGTTTGAGCCCTAAGCAAAGGTCTCATAAGACTATCACAGCTATTTCTGGCAATATATTCTCCCTCAGATACTGCTGCACCTACAGTATTTGACCTGGTAACAATACCAAGAATGAGAGTGTGGAAGGATAGCACATATACCCAATAATACCCTATAATTGAAAACATTGTGATGTCCAAGGCAAGCCTGCATCCCACTGAGCCCTGTGTTTTTATGTTGCACATGTTTCCATTTCATTTGGTCTGTTCGTCTGTTTCTTAAGCCCCCGACACACGTTAGGTATATTATAAAATTAACTGGGAAATCACGCAATCAATTTAGACTGGCCATAAGTGCAACGTGTATATGGCACAATTAACTAGTCATTAGTGTCATAAATTTAGACTGGCCACATGTGCAAAGTAATTTATCATACCATGAAAATGTCCATCCACCTGTAAAAAGAGCCAATCAGCTACAAAGTTAGTGCTTGAAAATGCATAACAAGCTGATTTCTATGCAGCTTTCATCTGAACATGTGGCAGGGCCCTTAGGTTTAATTTACACTAGCAGGGCTATTACCATGCCCACTGGTATATATCCTCCCCTGCCCACAATAGGTTTTCTGCCAATGGATTAACCCCAGCTCCACCAAATGGCAGAATCTCTGTCAGCAGAGTTGTGTCTATGACGGGGAATTCGCTTGCCTAGCTATATCTGCACTAGCTTTCTATATCTGCTGTGGGGTGTGCTCTTTTTCATACCTTACCTGACATAGCTCTTCCAGTGGCCCTTTGTAATATAGACAGACAGGGCTATCAGAGAAGGGCATTTGCTGGTTTTAATTATCAGTACGGCATTAACCACAGTTTGGGTTCTGCAGACCAGTGGTAAGTAAAGAAAGAGGCTGGGTTTTACAACAGGGCCTGAAAGAATTAGGCACTGATCTTCCACTGAAACTCGGGCACCTAAACTCCACTGGCCTCAGCCTTAAAAAGCATTATTGTGGAGGAAGCATCTTTAAGGTGAAAAGTTGAGGTCAGCATACATTCCTGTTTGGCCGTTTTGCTGGGACTTCAATCACACTCACAAATGATTGCATGCTATTTCTTTCCCTCCTTCTATTAGTTGCAATTTATATTCTCTGGGGAATTGGCTGTCTCTTAGATCAAGGGCCTAATGTATGGGGTTAACGTGACAGCGTGTAATGTGCTGGGAAAAACGTGGAACGTAGGTGCTTGCTGTTGCTTGTCTTCCCTGCACAGTGGTGCAGCATTTAAACTGCCAGGCAGGAGGCTTGAGTTCCCGAACACATTAGCCTCCTATGTCTGAGGCTAGGAAGGGACTCAGGGAGACTGAGGAAACACAAAGGCAGAAAAGGAGCCAGAGCTGATTTTGTTAATTTCTCGACTGTAATTTAGGGAACATCTCATGCAGAGCTGTGCAAGTACTCCCCCAAGATCTCACATCTCATAAAGAAATTTTAATCTAGAATTAACCTGCGATTTACAGACCAAAAGAATTCAATAAGGGGTCTGATTCTCATTTATCCTAAGGCTCCTACAAAACCCTTCAACAGTTTAAAAAAAATCCTAGTGTCGTTCCCTTTATTCTGCTGAGGTGGTGTAAAGGATGCCTCAAGTTAACTGAGAAACGGATGCAGAGGCCGGATCCAGATGTGCAGGCACATGTGGTTGGTGGCACCGCAAATCTCTGTGCAGCACCACAAACTGCATGTGTTTCATGTTAAACTGTGCGCAGCACTACTAATTTGCGTAGCACCAGGGCAAAATTTGCTACCAGGATTTCCCGGTAGCAAAAAAAGGCGGCGCAAAGCATGTTGAAGTGGCATGCATCGGTACAAATGCAGAGATGGGCCACGCCACTCCCCAGCTGGCTTGAGCACAGGGTGCCTCGGCACAGGGGTTGCCTACTGGCTTAGCCCCACACTAAGGTACACTGTGCTGCAGCCAGCCCCCCTCCCCCAGCACATGAAGCACCTGCAAAATGCATGAGCAGGGGCGTGCACTGCAGCACAAAGTTGAGGCACAATTTTTTTCTGCTACTATTTGTGCTGCTGCAAACGCACACCCCTGCTCATATGCATGCAACCAGAAAAATCTATGTTTACACTGTCCAATCTATATGCTTATCCTGGAGCAGCATGTAGAAACAATAAGACGAATGTCTCACCAGGGGCGAGGCCATATCTAGTGCAGGTCCACTCCAATTAAATTAGGACTGAAGTTGGACCCAGGGATTACACTTCTTGTTCCCTAATCAGAATACAGTAACATTATCTATGCCCATTATATATGTATTTGCATATATGTACATACTCTGTGTGTGTGTGTGTATTACACACACACACATACACAAAAGGTGTATATGCACTTTCTAGCTTGCATGACCTGCTTATAATAAAGTTTAAGACACTTTTATTTCACCAGCAGTGAAGAGTAATAACCATTTCATCGAAAGCCAGGAACATGAAAGCCACATAAATCAAACCCATTCTGGTGCTTTTCATTTGGTCTAATTTTTCTGCAGATATTAATCATCATACAGTCCTGTGCAAATTGACTCCAAATCCATTCACACTTCAAGGAAAAGAAAAAAATTGAATACAGACACTTTCTCTCTGTCACTCATATTCGGTAAGGCAATATTGTGGGGATTAATGAAAAGAGAAGAAAAGTGACAATACTTGGACGTGAGGTTGCAAAGCTCCAGCTATACTGAGCTACCAAAAGAGAGAAGAGAAATGGTCAATACTTCACTAATTAATGAAAACTGCTAAACATATTCTTGCTGCAGTGCTACAGAGACCAAACCTGCTCCGTTTTTCTCCATAATTTGCTGGCACAATGGATTAATGCCAGAATTCTTGCTCATGACTCACAGTGACTATAAATAGTGCAGGAGGATAGTAAATAATACTCAATAGTACTGAGAGTTTTCAATAGGGGAAAAGTTTCATGGGCTGATTTTCCTTTATTTGGAAAGTCTGGCTGATAGTGATTGTTTTGAAATAGAAACATCACAGTTTGCAACTCCTGATATGTTAGAGATAATGGAGTTGCCTGCTATGAATATAGTGAGAAAGAGAAAAAAAACCCCTATGAAGTCAGTTTTGAGGTCCCTGGTACTGGCCTAGTAGTTGCACTTTGCACTGGCAAAAGGGCAGGAAGTTGAGTGCAAACTTGCTAAAACAGCCATATCCAGAGTGGTTTCATAGGAAGCATAAATGCAAAAGTAAGAGGATTTTAAAAAAGGAGTGGAAAGGAAGTAAAACTATGGTAAGAAGAAAACTGTGTGTGCATGCGTACATACGCATGAATGCATACACGTGCAGTCTTATGAATGAGCGTGCCTCTGAAATATGTATGTTTGAGTGTGAACAAGTGTTTTAACAGCTTAATTGGTTTAAGCTTCTGAAATCCCTTCTATTTTTAGCTCCGAGCTTTTTTTTTTTACTCCATTCACAACAAAAATTTTGCTCTACTGTATATGAACTGGCCTCCTCTTCCTATGTAAAGTAATTTTATAAATTGGACCCTCAGATAGGGGTGAGTCCCAGCTGCAAACTTCAGATCTGGATTCAGAAATTCAAAATTCAGATCAACCCCAAATCGTTGGGCGTAGTTGGGCTGCAAGTTTGATTCACATTCAGCTCCTTTTCCAACCTTCTCGGATTGGGCAGTATTTTTGGAGATATGTTATTTCCTTTGCAGGTATGATTTACATACGCAAATCCTGCAGTTTAGTAGGGCAGATCTCAGTGTTCACATCTCTAACTACTTGATCCTACTGATTTGGCTCCAGATTTCATTTTGTGATGCCAAAATTCATTGCAACAGCCAATTTTGTGGGAGCAGGTTAGCCCTGCAAGCAGAGAATTTCAGCACTATTGAAAATATCCCCTGATTAATCTAATGCATACTTGAGATCATCTCCCTGTGTAGTCTTGTGAATTATTCAAATAGTGAAACTGAAGTTTAGAACCCATGGTGGGGCTAAATAAGTCAATATGCAGGCATATGAAGTTACCAGCGCTCTTGAGGACGGTGTCTCTCTCACTCTGTGTCCTGAGTCATTGACTGACTTACACTAAACTCCCTAGGGCTATAAATAGATGTTGCATTTGTCTCTGGAGAAAGCAATTTGTCCTGTAACCCTACAGACCACTGTCTTGCTTCAAGTTCCATCCACATATGAGGGATAAAACGTGCTATCGTTTTTTCCTGTGACATTGTGGCGTGCATCTGAAAAGTTATCGTGGATCATTTTTGCACCAGCTGGCCAGGATGTCTACTCACCCATCTACTGGCGGAGAAGCAGTACCACCACTTGGAAGGGCAACATGTAAATACCTGCGGTGCTCCTGTTTTGATGTGGGTCAAGCCCTGGGACAATCAGACTCATGCCAGATGCAATATCTATTTACAGCCACCGTGACTTATTCCTCTCTGGAGCCAATGATGGCTCAGCAGACTGGGTGATGCAATGAATGCATCATTAGGTACCTGTTCTTCAGTCTCTTAATGACAATTTCTTTTATCCCATTAGTTGGAGCCTGTCACCTGGAAACCCGTTCACCTTAAATGTCTCTATTCCTACCCCTGAGACCTTTGTCTACCACCAAATTATTGGCACCAACAACTTCTTATTGGCCTGCTAAAAAATAAGGCTTGAATGTCAACTATAGTGCAGATAATGTGGGTCAGTCTTAGAGAAATGGAAACCATTCTCTCTTGTTGCAAGTGCTTAACAAATCCTTGTGCTTCTGAGTTGTTCTCTGCAAAATAAGAGCCCTCTCTCCTCTCCCCCCCCCAATGGAATTTAGCAAATAGGAAATTATGAAAAAGTTATGTATTATACATAACAATAATGCTCCAAATGAATTCTGCTACCCAATGGGTTATGCCACTGACTACCCAAGGATGCTGGGAAGGCTGTTTCAATTACAGAGTATGTTCGGTTTCTTTTCAGTTTTTAATTTCCTCTTAAAATGTACATAGTGGAGTATGAGGTGGTTGTCATTTTTAACAATCAATTTCCTGCCAGTCAGAGCACTAAATGCATCTCTTGTTAGGTTTATAATTCCTTATAATTGCATCTGTGTCAGATGGGAACAGGATTCTGCTCTCCCCATTTGTTCAGGCCAAAGATGATTTGGCAACAGTGTCTGGCAGGCTTGCAAAAACCAGCTAAGCTTACTAATTCAGCTACTTGATCTGCCATTCCAGTCCATCCAGAAAAAATCCCTGGAACTTGTTTCCCATCTGAAATCCTTCCACATGTAATCCTGTGTCATCTGGAAGCCTTGAAAATGCAAGCATAGATTTGGGGAGGAAATGGTCAAAAACTAACAAAATAGTCTACCCATAGTTACAACAGACACAGATCCTTTTCTCTGATCCCCAGTAAAATGCATGTATGGTGTCCCCCCAATAAGGGAAAGAGAGAGGCCTTGTTCTATTCGTACTTCATATATCTGTAGGGGTAATGGAGCATCCAAAGAGTGCTAAGAATTGCTTTTTATTATTTTTTTTTTGAGAAAGTGCAGAATTATAGGGAGAGAACCAGGAAAATTATTTCTGAAACATATATATATATATATATATATATATATATATACACACACACACATACATACATACATACATACATAAATATGTACATATATATATACATATGTATATGGACACGCACACTTACATACACACAAATGCTTAATGTAAACTGCCTCGGCATAGCTTTTTTGCTTAGATCACATACATCTGCCATCTCCCTCATCCCTCCAGATAAATGAATTAAAAGGAGAATGCAAAAGGCATGCAGTTTACGGAAAACACCTGGCCACTGCCTGATTGTGTATGGGACCTCCCCCACTGGCCCCAGGAGCCTCCGCACACGAATTTCATTACTTGTGGTTGTTGTGCCTTTAGTGTTTGAAGTATCCATTTGTGTAAGAGCAAGAGCTTACAAACAAAAGCATCTCTCATTGTGCTTCCACCACTGGAAAAATATCATTACCCTGTGACTGTAAATGTTAAGGTGAAATAGGCAAATTAGGCAGTACTATAGAGATGGATTTTTTTTTTCTTTTTTGTGACCTAACAAATTGTTATTATTATTTCTTTTTATTTCCTTATCACTTAGTGTCTGGATTTGGAAATGATAATAAGGTTATTCACCCCCACCCCTGCTCCTATAGATGATACTTTCGTAGCAGTTCAGATTGCCAGGGATGCTTCCTTTCTGGAAACCTTTCTGGGATTTTGATTTTAAGGAAATCCTGGATGCATTTTTCTAACTCTTCCTCAATAGAGAGCTTTTCCTTCACTGCTTTTTTTTTGCTTGTGTTGGACTCCCTGGAGCCAGAGGTTAGAGTTCGGAGCAGGTCACTTTTTCTTCGGATTTCAGACTGCTGCAGAAGCTGCACGGGGCCCTTCTTGATTGGTCGATCCAGAGTCTGTATGTTGGGCTGGCGGGTAACCGGGCCACAGATGACCGTCTCTTGCGGGGAGCTGGCTTCTGATTGGCTGTCGCAGCTGGACGTAGATAGTTCGTTGCAAGATGTACCACTTTCCCCCTCTTTGTCTCCTTTCCCGTTTTTGCAGCAGCAATCACAGTGGGATGAAGACCACCTGGAAGGCTCGCCTAAAAAAAAGAAAAGCGAGTACACAGTGAGGTAACATAAAGCACAGACAGCGGGGTAGTCAGGCACACGCACAGTCGGGTTTGCTTTCATCTGCTATCAAATCAGCCGTTGTCTGCTGAGCACTCTGCGCTAGCAGAAGAAAATTGGGGATCTGCTCTAGTAACTGGAACAGGATTAAGGATTTCCGAACTGAGAGCTTCTTGTTTTATATTTTCCTCACAGGTTGTCAGGAAGTTGCTCATGCACAGAACTTGCACGCACATGTTGCTAAATCAGGACCTTCGGCTCCTGGGTCTGATCCTCATGAACATTGAGGCTCTGTTACACAACCTAGTAGTAACCTAGTAATGCCTCTTTAGATTGCCCCAGGGGTTTATAGGGTATTTATGTAAAATGATTTTAGCGTGAGACTTGCTGGTCATCAAGGTATGTTTGAAAAAACACTTTGAGATCCTCACCAGAAACCATTATACTAATGCAACGACTCAGGTTGTTATTCTCCTAAGAGCAAACGATCTCCCCTTCAGGAAACCAGTGTTATTTCTGAGGGACTTGCTGCTAACTCTGTGGCAAGTAACCACATAAGCAAATCTCGTGGGGATCGCTCAATTATTTTCTCGAGCAAGCTCCCACTCAAGTCAATGGGATCTTTAGTCAATGGGATCTTTCCCTGAAAAGCACCGAGTTAAAAAAAAGTAAGTCCTTCAACATTTGACCCTAACGAAACCCTTCCTTGCCACCCTTGCCCTTACAAGTAGTTCCACTAAAGCCAATAGGATTTCCTACATCAGCAAAGGTTGCAGGATCACACCTGCGGTCACTGATTCAGGAAAAAAATCTGTTACTGGCTCACAGAAACGGAGCCGCTATCCAACAGGCTGCTCTTTACCGAGAAGAGTAAGCAAGCTATTGCGTGCTGCCAAATCACAGCAAAAGTTATTGACTCCAAAAAACATAAAGGCTCCAGCAGCTTATTTTAGTGTTTAATCTTCTAAATCATTTTGATTTAATAAATAAAGGACACGGCAGAAGGAAACAAAACTGGTTTGACAAGAAAAGAATGAAGATATAACTCTTTTTAGGGCAGTAAAATCAAGACGCAGCTACACAGAATACGCTTACTAAGATTATCGCATAAAATACTAAGGCTATTCAGGCTGTTGAGGTATTCCTCCGTTCCACTCTTTTTAAAAGAATGCTGTCATGTTTCATACGTGCAGAAGAAGTTGAGCATTGAGTCTATGATTATAGCAATTGTATCATCTTCTTCTGGTTAAAAAACCCACCAAGGACACATGAGACATACATTGATCAGTTTTTTTATATTAAAAGCAAAGCCTAAAGCTCAGCTTTTATGTGCAACCCTACTATGACATAGCAGTGCGTGCACCCTGGAAGTATCCTAAAGAACATGCCCAGCCCAGGACTCACAGGCAACTCTCCAATAACAAACTGGGGTGAAAGGCTGACTTCATTAAAGTCAGCAGGAGTTTTAACTTCAATGCAGCCAGGATTTCAACGCCAGTATGTGCACCCCACCACACCAATAACAAGTTGGTTCACATAAACCAATACACAGGGAGAAAACCTCTTTCTAATGCTCAGTTTAAGTTGGCGGGGTGTGAACACAAACGGAGGCACTCCATGGAGTCATTTCACCTGCTGGCACTCTAGCTACTCTTTTAAATTGGTTCCTTGCAGTACAGCATGTGCTGCTTCATCACGTGGTTCCATCGAGGGAGGAAAAAAAACCCCTACCTGCATCAGTAATGCTTTGCAGTATGGTGTGATACAACAAACGAGATATAAGAAGCCAACACAAGGCCAATGTGTATGAAAAACACCACACACTGATTTTGGCCACCATGCACTGCTCTTTTATGAGATCAGAGGTAAAAATCTAACTCCAGTAGAGGTGCAAATCATTTCCTCTGCTGCAGTCTAATGCCCAGTTAAGCTGCAATGATTTTTATGCTACAAAGCTACCAAACAGCTGGGCACAACTGGACATCTCTTTGTGTTCTTAGATATTTAGGGCAGGGAATGCGTGCACTGGAGCCAGCTAGCTGGTAAGATATACAGTCAAAAACAGCTGCCGTTTCCTGATGAAACCCTGTTCATAGGCTATCATCTAGAGGAGCTAATATCTGTGTGTGCTGTGTAGTACCTTGGAAATATGAATTTTCCCAAGAGCTAAAAAATCCCATACTGTTCTTCATGTCTAAATAAAATTGAGACTATAATGCTTCCAATGTAACTAATATTCAAAAGAATGCTTATTATTATTTTATTGTGTGATCATCATCATTTCCACTCAGCACCACAGAAGCGGGAAGGGATCTCAGAGTCACAGTGGGCTCCAAGATGAACATGAGTCATCAGTGTGATGAAATCATCAGCAAAGCTAATGGCACTTTATCATGCATCAACAGATGCATGACAAATAGAGCCAAAGAGGAGGTGATACTTCCCCTCTATGCGGCATTGGTCAGACTGCGCAGTTAGAGTACTGAGTCCGGTTCTGGGCGCCGTACTTCAAGAAGGATGTGGATAGCCTCAAGAGGGTTCAGAGGAGGGCCACTTGCATGGTTGGGGTTTACAGGCCAAGCCCTATGAGGACAGACTGAGGGACCTGGACCTCTTCAGCCTCCACAAGAGAAGGCTGAGAGGTGATCTTGTGGCCCCCTTCAAATTCAATAGGGGGGCACAGCA
This sequence comes from Crocodylus porosus, assembly GCF_001723895.1. NCBI lineage: Eukaryota > Metazoa > Chordata > Crocodylia > Crocodylidae > Crocodylus > Crocodylus porosus. The sequence continues at coordinate 23,922,862 of NW_017728914.1, forward strand.
AGGTATTGGAGATGCTCTGTTCACCAGGGCACCTCTTGGGGTAACAAGGAACAATGGCCACAAACTAACAGAGAGCAGATTTAGGCTAGTCATCAGGAAAAACTTCATGGTAAGGGTGGCCAAAATTTGGAACGGGCTTCCAAGGAAGGTGGTGCTGTCCCCTACCTTGGGGGTCTTCAAGAGAAGGCTGGATAGGCATCTGGCTTGGGCCATCTGACCCCATCACTCTTTCCTGCCTAGGCAGGGAGGTGGGACTCGATGATCTGCTGATGTCCCTTCCCACCCTAGCATCTATGAATCTATGAGTCATCATCATTAGTAAACTAAATGTAATAATTTGTTTCTTAAAAATAAAACTACAAGCAGCATTAAGTTCCTGGTTACCTTAAACTATGTATGTGAATAAACATCTCCCGGGCTACCACAAAGTTACTTGTCAACAACCATTTAGTGAAAAACGAGACAGCTGTGGAGTCTGTTCTCCACAAGAACACACAGTGGACTCAGCTACTTAAGCACTGATAGCTGCTTTACTTTCTCCTAACATCTTTCCCATGACAGAGGTTGAAGACATTGATCACTCTGCCCAGAAGATGATGCTATGATAGCAGCCTCTTCCCCTCACCCCCACTTCTTTCAAAAGGCTTCTGCTTTGTGTAGCTATAAAATATGACACTGTGAGCCATAACCTATTCCACCAACTGGCATCCAAGTGGCCTGCAGTACCTAAGTGCAATTCAACTGAACCCTGCTCAAGTCCCAAAAATCTATGCATGCAGCTACTTCTGTAACACACAGTCCTCTTGCCCTTCAGACAGTGCCAAAATAACAATAGTGAACAAAAGGAGACTCTGGATTAAGAGTCTTTCAGGAATCTGGCCACAGTGGACTTAGGTGCCTAGGTCCACTTAAGAGTCTAATCGGCAGAATAGAATCTGGTCCTGGTGTCTAATTAACTTAATTTCCACCTGAAGCGTCCGCGCAAATATTTATTTGTACACGCACAAAATGGAACCTTTTGACAAGCATGGCCCTCAATTTCTGTAGGCCTAGGAGGGGAAAAAACCACTAAAGTAAATTATGCTTTGATTTGTTTCTTGAGTCATATGTAGCAGTTCACATGGATCTCTTTTTTTCATAATCAGCTGGAGAACTGCCCAAAAGCTATAATCCATGACCAAGGGGGAGTGCTGGCATTGATATAAACTGTTCTCTGACCAAACTGCTGAGATAATCATGGATTTAAATGCCATTTGGAAGCATCCGTCTTCCCAGTAAAATGTAATTATCACCTCCAACTTGGACAGATTGGTACCATTATTCAGGCAAGAAAAATGTAATTCGGCATAGAGAACAGACGCCTTGTATCAACAACACAGCTCCTTATTTCATCCATAAAGCAGAAATGAGGGCACTGTCTTCAGTGCTACACACCTTATACTGCACATTTTAATAATCCACAGGAGATTTTCTTCCATTTCGAATGAAGAGGAAAGAAAAATCAAGTGATTTGCACTGCATGGAAAGGTTCTGGTCACAGGCTAATGAGGCCTAGATCATTTTCTGTGCAGACTCTACGGGTATGTGCACGTGTTTGTGGGACCCAGTCTTGATTTAAGCTTTGTAATTGTAGATCAGCTCCCACTTGTGCAGACATTCGCCGGTGCTGGTAGCTGCACCAGGACCTCATCGGGGGCTGTGGTGGGGTTGTGTGTTTAGGGGGTGTTGGGACGGGGGGGGGTCAGTGGTCTAAAAGTAGTCCAGTCAGGGTGGAGGGGAAGAAAGGAGCAAAAGTGCAGCCCCACAGCTGGGGCAAGTGGCTGCGTTTTCCCCAGACCAGGGCTATGCTCCAAATTGCAGAGTCTATGAACTGGCAATAAAAATAGGCTGTAAGAAAGGATTCTGTACAGGTAGGGTATCAGATGGGTTTCTAAACTCTAGCTCATCTCAGATGAACTAAATTACCTAAAGCTAGCCATTCTTTGCCCAACCTAACCTCACAAATGTCTGTAAAGATTAGCACTTAGACTGACCTAACTCTAGTTGGGTTGATCTAAGTCTGCACAGACCCAATGCAGGCAAAAGGAAATGTCATTCTGCTTTCTGTGTCCTACATCTTAAATGTAGCTTCTCTCCCCACCAATGGCAGGGGTTGCTACAAGTCACCTAGCCATGGTGTGACCATACTCCAGCAGCACAGAGTTAGAGTCAGTGCTTTTATGTTCTCTTTTTTTAATGTAGACTTGTTTCTGAATACTAAAAAAGAAAGAGTAAATGATAGTCACAGATGCTGCAAAGTTCATATATTTTTGCACCTCCAGGCAAGATACTGCCCATGTACACTTTGAAAATATGAAAATAGTCATCCAGGTCTAGTTCCAAGCAGGCCTCTTTTACTCTTTTAAATGAGAGTGATAACAGTATACACGCTTACTTTCTACTCACTGGGCGTTACTGTAAATGCCACAGGTTCAGGACACTAGGGAAACAAACTCATCAAATTCAATAGATGTGCTGCCATTGACTTCAATGATAGCTAGATCAGGTCTGTTTTTCAGGACCGTCTCTGTATTGCAGTCCTAGCTGTGGTATGGCTATTGGGTACATACTAACACATACATATAGATGCTGCAGACTTATTTTCTACAAGAAAGTCAAGCCCGGTGGAGCAAAACATGACTTTGCAAGCTCACAGAGTGCTTATGCATTTTTTAAAAGATGCACTACTCAAAAAGCGTCCCGGTCTTTCAATTTCTCTGTCTTGTTAGTAGCTGTGAACAAAGTGCACATCGTTTATAGAAACAGCTGGGAAAAAGTTCCCCACCCTGCCACTCGCTCTTCCTTGTCAATGATGAAGGAGTCTGGCAGTCTGTGACTCGTGTGGCTAAATTTAATTTATAGACTTGCTTCAAGACTGGTTCTGTATCTAGTCTGCAAAAGTCAATAATGGGTAAATTGAAATTTTTTATAATTCTCCCAGCTTTGGAAGAGACATTGTACACCAAGGCTTTGTAAAACCTGATCATGTGGACTTCTGAAAAACACATCCATGAGCCTTATTGATTTGCCGCTGCTTATTGTGCCTGACATTTTAACTCGATGGTATTTTTCCTCTGCTGCAAATACGTATTGTTTCCTACTAAGAAAAGAATGGGTTCAGAACTCCAGTACTCCATAAACAGAAAATGATTTATTCCAGCAAGCAACTGCCACTTTTCAAAAGGCAAAAATCCATCAGGTACAAAGTAGCTGAGAGAGGTGTACGTGACTGTGCTGGGGCCTGGAAACTATCAGGAGTCCAGTAAACAGCTTATTTTTAAAAGACACATTGTCAACTTAAAAACAACACTTCTGCCTCCAAATAGGAAGTGCACTCAAAGCAAGAGACTGGCAGGGAAGAATGAGATGCTCCGTGTTTTCAGTCTTTACGGTGTGTATTTTGACAGCACTTTGTCTGTAGTCACTTCCAGTGTTCTCCCCTGTATACTTATTTTCCCCTGTTGTTTGTATAGATCTTCCACACTAACAATGGCCTGGAAAACCTTTAAGTATCTAGGAATATGATGGCAGAAACACAAGCAACTGCAGAGATGAGAAGCTTGAGGACAGTGATAGGCCCCACAACTATCTTTTTCTCTTCTGTTTTATTTTTCATGTACTTGATTTAAGGCTGACAAAGACCCTTTAATTCAGTGCTACTCAACCGGGGTAATGCAGCACCCTGGGGCACTTTGAAATCCTTTCAGGGGTGCCACAGGGTGCAAGCAAAGTTGTGCAAACACTATTCACAAGATAAACCCAAAGGTTTCAAACAGGGGTTCATAATGCTAAAAACAGTCTGACCTGTTGTGGTTTGAGTTCTTTGCAATAAACACATTTGCGCTATTATTTTTCTGTAGCCAGAAAAACAGATGAAAATTAAGGGCTGGCAAGGGGTGCCTCGAATGTAAAAATGCTGAGACCACCGTTTTAATTAAAAGCTTTTAAAGAGAATACCTGGTTGGCTACTAGTACTCTTACCACTGCCTCATTCTTATGTAGTCATCAACAGGTCTCAAGGTATTTTACCAAACAGATAAGTATTGTTATCTTCATTTTATACCTGGGGAAACTGAGGCACAGAGTGGTAAAATGACTTGCCCAAGGTCACCCAACAGGCTGAAACTCAGGTCTCCTGGGTCTCCGCTAAGTCTGTAGCTGCAGAAATTTAGAAACCTGTCTGACCCCCCACCTGCGCAGCATCGTTTCCTACAGCATATTGCCCCCAGCTTATAGACTCTGGAGTTTAGAGACTCACGCATATCTTAAAATATCCTTACAGATGGAGCTGCACTATTTCCCTCGGGAAGCAATTTCACAGATTAATGCAGCTCACCAGAAAGGTTTCCTCGATACTGAGCACACATTTTTTCTTTCTTTATTTCATCTATTGCTCCTCATTTACCACCCAAGGAGCTAGATCCTCAGTTGGTATAAATCTGCCCTGCTCCATAAATGACAACGGGACTATACCATTTACCCCAGTTGAGGATCTGGCCCAGACTGATCATGGTCCTTGGAAGGATGTGCAGAGTGGCAAGGGTGCTTGCCTTGTACATCCTTTGGAAGAAATAATCACACTCCCTGCACTCGGGGAAGCACAAGCCATGTTCATTCCTTGCTTCCTCTGTGCTCCCCAGAATGGGTGCCACTTATATTGGTTGGTATACTGAAGGCAATTTCACCAGGATCAAGAGTAGATAGACATGCAGCTGTCATCTCAGGGTAATCCACCCTAAGAAGCTATTAATGTGTCTCACTACTAGGTTGTGGGAAAGCAGGTAATAGCCTGTTTTCTTCGCTCAGATTGCTGCTCTGGGATGGATGTAGACTTAAACTAGGAGAACTCCTTCAAAGGTAGTTCTTTACTAGATTAGTCTCTACACTACCTTTTTTATACTGGCATAATGCTAATTACAGCAGTGTAGATGATTTGTCTGTTCATAAACTAATATGCGGCATAGTACTACCCATAGGTATCCTGGAAATAGATGCAGGTTAGAGTATTATCGTTGCGTGCCCAATAGAAGGCTCTTTAGTTGCTTCTCAACCACATGCTTACATTTTCCAAAATATATTGATTAAAAAGGTCAGATGGGGAAAACATTACTCCATGGGTAGGAAGACAGACTGAACGTCCCCTTCCACTTCAGTGACATGTACTCCCCTCCCACTCCCTGCAGCTAATTTTTAGCACAGCAGTTTCCTGTTTACCTCAGAAGCAAATTTCAAGCAAATACTTAGGAATATTCAGAGAAATCACATTTAGAAACCCTGATCTAGAGCACTCGCATCAGAAACCTGATTCTAAGGCCTGTGCTCATCCATGGAAAGATCAAAACACTCAAGAATTATGATTTTATTCTCAAGGAGGAAGGAGGTAAAATTCAGTTGATAAATTGAGGTATGGGCACAAGGATAAATTGCACAAAGCAAGCTGAAGTGTAAGCTTCCCTCCTATTTATACTCCATATAGGTGTAGGATCTCTCACGTGTACCACAGCAGAACGTGTGTGCACAGGGGGCTGCTATGGAGGAGTTGATAAGCTGTAACTTTGCACCCTAGCTTAGCTCACTGTCATTGGTACACTCCTAGTTACGGATTAAATCACATGGCACCAGTGATGTGTTTAGGATCTTTTCTGTGTATATGCCATTCCACAGATGCACCCTATAAAAAGTCTAAATAAAACACACATATTTTGCCTTTATTTCCTTAATTAAGACAAATCCTACATCTTTCTCACAGGTCCAAATACACATGACATGGTATAATATAGGCAGAGTTATTCCAGTTTACACCCGCTGAGCATCTAGGCCAATGGAAATTTTCTGAGTAATGACTGGCCTAGAAGTGGGACACAAAAAAATCTAATTCAGATTATTCTCCTTCCATTTGTAGGCTAAGTAGCTCAAGGGCTCTACTCTATGCTTGAAACAAACTGCATATTCCTAGGATAACTCTTCACATGTGCAATTCATAGGCTATCACTAATGGGATTTCTATATCCACTTATACCAGGAACAGTCTATTGCCTCATCATGTTTTGATCAGAATTCAAAAAAAAAAAAATTTCTCATTTACCATTTTTTATCCTTAAAGGAGCCCAATGCATTTTATAAACTTATTCTAATGCACTGCAATAGCATAATTTAAGGGCAGGTGGGGGGGAGGGCTGGTAGGGGGGAACCAGGGCAGCTGGGTGCCACCTTAGATGGGGAGGGGGGAATGCAAAAATAGCTGTGACTGGAGCAGCAGACGATCAGACAACCGTGACTGGTATCACAGAAGCTGGTGCTACACTGGGGTTACATGGCTGCCTGGGGTGCATAGATAGCTGGCTATGCCTCACCGCACTATGTAAATATAGAAATGCTTCATTGAAATATAGGTTGATAGAGGAGGAAAAAACCAGAGACTTTTACAGAGTGGAGGGGTGCTGTGGCAGAGTGGTTAAGGTGCTTCATTATGGCTCCACAGATACAAGCTGAAGCCTCACTCCAGACTCATGCCAAAGGCCACCTCCATACTGGGGAGTCAGAGCCAGCCAGATATAACTATATCATTCTCTTATACATTGTTGGATACAAAAAATTACAGTGGGACAAGGGGTCTTTAGGCTTGGATGGACCTTTGTTCTGACATAGCACTAAAGAGCAACACTACATTTAGTATAGGGGGACAGGAACACCATTCCTATACAGCAATAGTTCTCAACCGACTGCCCACGGGTCACATGCAGCCCAAGCAGCACATTGCTGTGGCCCATGTGATATCCTGTTAAAAAATAGTAAAGACATTTGACAGTGTAGAAATGAGAGGTATTACAGAATACTGATTTGTATTGCATTGCTGTCAGATAAGTTACAAAACACCTTTAAATGAATACACAGGAAGCAAGTTGTGCAGATGCAGCCCACAAAACACATTGAGAGCTGCAAGTGTGGCCCAATATAGCAAATAGGTTGAGAAGCACTGCTGTAGGGGAAGGATGGTCTTGTATGTAGGAAGCACAATTTGTGAGTAGAAAGGCAAGTCATTTCTGCTTTTTGCTTCAGCTCTTCATCTGTAAAATGAGGCTAAATATTATTTCCTTTTCAGTATATACTCTTTTCACACCATAAATTTACCATAAATCCTGCCTGGGCTTAGAGAATCAGCTTAAGTGAGACTTAAGTGGTATCTTGGCCCTCTTCACAAGGGTGGATTTACCTTAATTGGATGTTTGTAGTTATATTTTAGCCCTTAGTTCACAGAAGACTGTTCATTTTAATTGTTTGAACGTTAACAGTTCTCATGAAATTGGGCAACTAAATGTCTTAGCTTTACTCTGCTCTTCTGTTAGATGACTGGAACTTTTAAATGGAACTCCTTTAAAAAATAACATATTTTGGTATGATTTGAAAGATGGAGAGTAATTCAAAAGAAAAGCCAGAAAACACACAGGATTTTCAAACCTCAGAATCCGATCAAATCTGAAGAAAAGCTTTCTAGTCGTAAATCCAATAGGACAACGGAAACAGTTAATGAGGAAATTGTGGAACCTCCCTCATTGGAGATTTTCAAAAAGAGGACAGTTTAGGAACAGGGAATCCTGCATCTGTGCAGGGGTTTCAACAAGACGACCTTGGGGGGGGGGGGGTGTCTCTTCCAACCCCAATGATTCAGGATTGAATATGTTAACAAATGTTCAGCAGCTGTCTAAATACTCACAACACTTTATACGCATACACACACCATACATAACTTTCATTGAAGGGTAGGCTTTTTTTACTTTTTCTTCAGGGTAAGAGTATGCACATAAGCAGTTATTGCAGGACTGCTGATGGACTTACCCTGAAGTACCTTCCTTACGGGCCTGTATCTTTTGAGAATGACCAGTACCAGCTGCTTCATGGGAAGACGAAGGAGCCCTACAGCAAACAATTATGGGATTTCCCATCAACCAGGAAAATTGAATGTTAACTGCCAAAACGAGAGGCTGGCTTTTCCTCTCTGGCCTGAGGGGTTTTATCCCTTTCCAAACATTTCTGGTGGTTGTTATTTACTATAACAACTCTGGCTATTTTTGTTATGAAATCCTCCTTTTTTTTTTTGAATCTCACTAATCATTGGGATTCAGTGATGTACTGTGACAGCAAGTCCCAATGGTTAATTGGCATTGAATAAAAAAAACTATTCCCTTTTATTGACATTAAAGTTGCTTCCTTTTAATTTCATACAAAGTTCCCTTGTCTTTTTATTACGACAAAAGTATGTTAGCGTTGCCCGATGTACTTGCTTTGTACCATCTGTTATTTTGTATTACTCATATAAGTATTGCCACATCATATTTTTGTAAAATACAACTAGGTCTGTTCTTTAGAATGACCAATTAATTCAATATCCAGATAGCCTAAAATATCTTGGTCACTTTTGGACTCATATGTGTACAGGGAGGCTCTCGATTTACATGTGATAGTCTGTTTAAAGCAAGCCCTGAAAGCCAATGAGAAAGGGGCACTATATTCTTGCAAATGCTTCTGTTTTTCCATGTGACACACAGAATAACCACGACCAAACTGCAATCAGGAACTTACTTAATAAACCCAATATAAGCCCATTGTAAGTTAATTAAGACCTAATAAATGTCAATTTACTTAATGAATATTCAACAATTTGGGCACATGACAATCAAGCTAAAAGGTGGAAAATCAGAATCTACTAACTGAGCAAAGGTGGGGGTGCAGACAGAAATGACAATTTTCAACTGATCTGGCCACAGAAAGCAGTCTACAGCTGTGACCAAACACAAGTGCACAGCTGAAACACACTTTAGAAATGGCCACTCAGGTGAAAATCTGAACCCTCATTGCCGATGCCCCTCACTCCTGACCCACAGTCCTCTGCTTCCCAGGCCATGCTGCTGCCCATCACTTCTGACCCACAGCCCCCCATCCGTGTTGGTGCCCCTTACTCCTGACCCACAGTCCCCTGCTCCCCCTAGCCCTGCTGGAGGGGGACCCCAGCTGCCCCCATCCTGACTGGACTGGAACATGGTGGCTTTGATTCGTGCAGGTGGTGGTGAAGTGAGTCCAGCCCTGGCACAAGTGGGAGGGAAGGGGGGATGTCTGTGACACCCCCTGCCCTGGGCTGGAGTCCAGCACTGCACTAGGCAGCTTGGCTACATCCCCCCTGGGCAGCATCTCCCAACTGGCTTAGCCCTGAGAGCAAGGGCAACAGCCCTGGTGCAGCCAGCCAGGCCACAGAACTCCTCAATGCCCTTCAAGGTCCCCCCCCAACCCATCTGCCTCCCTCACTGGTGGGGCAGGTGCCTGCCCCTACCCCACCTGCCATGCCACAGCCCTGGCTCCTAGAAAGCTTCTCCCAGCACCGGTAGGCACCTGCCCCACCCCCCCACACACACCCATCCCTTCCACACACCCTGCCACACACACAACCCTCGACAGTCTCCAAGGCCTGGCACTCTAATCCCCGCCCCCCACAGAATTAACTCCGTCCAGCTGCTGAGGCTGGTCCCACCACCCTGCCTGAATACATGCTGGCCACGTGTGTGTGCACACACAGATGCATGTGCACCTGCTGCCTCCAATCTCTCTTCCCCTGCTCCCTCCAACAGAGGGGGGCAAAAACCTGGACATTGGTTCATATTTCAAAAAAGTCCCCAGACAGAGATTGGAGGGTCCAAAAAGAGGACATATCTGGAAAAACCCACATGTATGGTAACCCTGGAGGAGAGGCCATTGCTAGGGTATCCCCCTCAAAGCTAGCAGCTAAATTCCCCGCCCCCTGGAACCATCAGTGAACTTGTGTGGTCTGGGGGGTCATTATACTCAGAACACTTCCTGCAAAGAATTCTCATTTACAGCAGAGAGCTGCACTTCTGTCTGCGCCCTGGGAAAACAGGTCTTATCCAGACCTATGAATAGGTTCTATGTCTGATGAACACACTGCAAATTGTGCGGGGAGGAGGGAGGGAGATGGGATGGGACAAGGGAGTCTTCTGTCAGGGCAGCCATTTAGTAACTCACATGAATACCTCCAGAAACCGCGCCATCTCCAGCAGTTCAACAATAGAGTCCCAGGAAGAGAGAAGCAGTTTTTACTTGCATTGGGTTGAGCTGCTAAAGGATCTGTGCTGCTGTGGTAAAGTGGGCTGCCCCCACCCCCACTCATCAACTGGTGGGACCAGGATTTTTTGACTTTACATAGGTGGGATGTAAGGTGCAAAAGGCTGAGAACCACTGATTTATGATGCACATATATGTTTAGTTATTACAGCTTTGCTGCTTTGTCTAGGTTACTGCATCAGAAGAATAACCTCACCCACATGAAAATGATCTCTGGTCTGATCTCACTTTTCCACATTGCAAAAAAAGTCTGTAAGCAGCATTTCCAGTCAGCAACAAAACCTTGACTGATTCACTACATGATGGAATTGGGCCCTAAAACAGTCGCATGAGAATATTAAAATGTTAAAAGCAACCTTTCCCTTGTGAACTCTATGATTCATTTATGTAGAAAATATAATAGCAGTGAAAAATCCATAACTTGCCATATATTCACACACTTTGACATTCTTGATGAAAGTGTCAAACTTCTCTAAAAGATCTAGGAGCCCAGTTCATTGGCTTTAAACCGTTGTAACTCTCCTGAATTTATTGGATTTACTCCTAACTTGCTCTGGCATCAGTGAGATCAGCATTTCACTATGACTAGAGACAGAAATTACACATAAAGTGGTTTAAGTGATCATAAACAAAAAAGCCTCAGTCAGACTCCAAGAGCGATGAGAGAGACACAGGTGCAAGCCCATTGCACCCCACACCCTGAAGCCCCCCAGTGACCCCCAGCAGCCACAGCTGGAGGAAAGTGGGGCTTGTGGTGGGAGGGACATAGCCCAGCTGCAGGGCAGCTGACTGGAGCCGAGGAGGGTCTTGCACCACCCTGGCTCCTATTTCACCCAGTCCCCCAGGGAGCCACACAACTGGAGCCTCACAAACAGGACATGCAAATAGGCGAGCTTCTGGGCCCAATGCATGAGTTAGCATGGGAGTTCGTGCAGGTTGGTAAGCGGGAGGGCCCGAGGCCCTGCCAGCGAGCCCTAGGGAAGTTAGTCCCATCAGTAGCCAGCTTACCAGCAGCACAATGTGGATGGGCACATGCCACACTCCGAGGGTCCCCCTGGAGTCTGCACCCCTCAGAGGCCTCCACCCAGATGGAGCCCATGGTTCCAGTTTCTACGCAGATGGAAGCTCTGGCTCTCGGCTGCGGGGGCTGCCTGTCCCTTTTTCAGGCTCTGGGGCCCGGGAGCATGGCCTCCTCCCCTTGCAAGGTTTTCTCCACTTTGGAGTATCTGGGGTACCAGATAGAGGAGCTCCAGGCTGCAGTCCAGAGACTGCATGCCATCAGGGATGGCAAGCAAGAGACAGACTCCTATTGCCAGGCTCTTCACCCCCTGGAGGCAGATGGTAGACCAAGGTCACCTTCCAGGACAAGGGAGGACTTGAGGATCTTCCATACTGTCCAGCCAGAGGGTTGAAATAAGGCGGTCAAGGATCCCAAGGCCCACAGCACCAAGGTCTCCTCCCCTCTAGGGCTTTGCAATAGGTACAAACCTCTTGCGGCCTCAGCTGAGCCTGCAGAGATGCCAGCTCCTGCAGGCAAAGGAGGACCACCCACCCCTACTCTCCCTAAGACAAAACATACAGTGGTCGTTGTGGGAGACTCCCTCCTGAGGGGGACTGAGGGGACAATCTGCCACCCCAACCCCCTAGCCTGGGAAGACTGCTACTTCCTGGGGGCCTGCATCCAGGACATAGCAGAGAAGATCCCAAAGATTATCTGGCTCTCTGACCACTACCCTGTGCCCCTTATCCATGTGGGCACGAATGACATGGCTTGGAGCAATCCCAGCAGGGTCATGAAAAACTACAGGGCTCTGGGGCATGGCTTAGGGGGTTGTGGGCACAGGTGGTCTTTTCCTTGCTCCTCTTGGTTGTGGGTCATGGGCTGAGGGGGGAGAGACAGGTCAAGGTAGTTAACCAAAGACTGCTGCACTGGTGTCATCGTGAAGGCTTTGGCTTTCACAATCACAGTCCGCTCTTTGGTGAGAGAGGCAGTTGTCTTCTGGGGAGAGACAGCTTCCACCTCACTTCATTGGTGGGGAGGCTTTTCTCAGCCAGGCTGACTTCTCAGCTAGCCTGCTTGACCGGGCTTTAAACTAAGCCCACCAGGGGTTGGGGGCATTACTGCCACTGCAAGCCTACTCAGCAACCTTTGCAAATCCAGCAGGATAAGGCACTTAAGGGAACCCTACCCTAGCCCCAGAACAATCTGCAGGGAAGGCAGAGGCCCCCAGTGGGACACTTACCTGCCTGTACACCAATGCCAGGAGCTTGGGGAATAAACAGGAGGAACTGGTCCTCCTGCTAAACAAGAATTACTATGACCTCATAAAGATAACAGAGACCTAGTGGGACTCCACCTATGACTGGGTCACAGGTATAGATGGCTATACCCTGTACAGGCAAGATCATACAGATAAAAGGGATGGGGGTGTAGCTCTTTACGTCAAGAACAGCTACACATCCCTGGAAATTGACATTGGCACCCAGGAAGGATGACTGGAGTCTCTCTGGGTTAAAATACGTGGGGAACGTGGCACAGGGGACATCGTGGTAGGAGTCTATTACAGACCTCCTAACGAGAAACAAGAGCTAGACCAGGAATTCACCAGGGAATTGGCTGAGGCTGCATGCTCTCAGTGTATGGTTGTCATGGGAGACTTCAACTACCCGGATATCTTACGGGAAGAGCTCTCAACCAAATCCAATCAGTCACAAAGTTTCCTCACGTGCATGGACAAGCTCTACCTGACTCAAGAAGTTTATGGGCCAACAAGACATAAAGCGTTGCTGGGCCTGGTAATGGCCAAAGGGGATGACCTAGTCAGCGACCTAAGAATTGATGGAAAGCTGGGTGATAGTAACCATGAGCTGATCACCTTCATTATCCATCACAAAGCTGGCAAGTCAGTCAGCAATACAGAAGTTCTTGACTTCAGGAAAGCTGGCTTTGACAAGCTCAGGAGGCTCACTGTCAAGGCCCTAAGGGACCATGACTTGACAGGAAGAGGAGTCCAAGAGGAGTGGTTACTCCTCAAGAGAGTGATCCTGACAGCACAAGGGATGGCCATCCATATTGGAGGAAGGGTAGCAAAAGGGCACAGCAGCCCCCTTGACTCAGCAGGGAACCTGAGCACCTCCTACACCTCAAAAGAGATACTTATAAAGGATAGAAGGATGGAATTACCACCAAGGAGGAGTACTCAGCACTGGTCCGTACCTGCAGGGAGCGAATCAGGAAAGCCAGGGCTGCAACGGAGCCCCATATGGCTTCACATATTAAGGACAACAAAAAGTCCTTTTTCAGATATGTAGGAAGCTGGAAAAAAAGCAAAGGTAACATTGGACCCCTGATGAACCAAATGGGACAGCTGGTAACCGACATCCAGGAAAAGGCCAATCTGCTTAATGGGTACTTCACGTTAGTCTTTCATCAGTCCAATGGGACCGCCCTGCCTAGCAAGACATGGGATGGCCAGGGTGAAGGCGTATTTATACCCAGCATAGGTGCTGATTTAGTAAAGGATCACTTTGAGAGGCTGGACACCTTCAAGTCAGCTGGTCCTGATGGATTACACCCTACAGTACTCAAGGAGCTGGCAGGTGTCATAGCCCAACCATTGGCAAAAATATTTGAAAACTCATAGCACTCAGGTAAAGTACCTGAAGACTGGAAGAAGGCCAATGTGGTGCCCTTCTTCAAGAAAGAGCAGAAAGTAGATCCCAGGAATTACAGGCCAATCAGCTTGACCTCAATCTCTGGTAAGATTACGAAGAAAATAATCAAGGAGACCCTTCTGGATAAGATGGCTGAGGGCAACATCCTGAGGGACAGCCAGCACAGGTTTGTTGCAGGTAGGTCTTGCCTGACCAATCTTATCTCTTTCTATGACCAGGTGACATATCACCTGGACAATGGGAAAAGAGATTGACGTCATATATCTGGACTTTTAAAAAGCCTTTGATCTGGTGTCCCATGACCTCCTCATGGAAAAAAACTGACAAACTGTGGCCTTGGCTACACCACAGTCCAATGGCTGGGAAACTGGCTCCGAGGTTGGACCCAGAGAGTAGTGGTCAATGGTAGCGAATTATTATGGCGCTGTGACCAGTGGCATCACCCAAGGCTTTGTCCTTGGACCAGTTCTCTTTAACATCTTTATCAATGATATGGACATTGGTGTCAGAAGCACTCTGGCTAAATTTGCTGATGACACTAAACATTGGGGCATAGCATCCACACCTGAGGACAGGCTAGTAATCCGGGATGACTTGGATAAACTTAGTAAGTGGGTGGATACAAACCTGATGACATTCACTACTGATAAATGTAAGCTACTACACCTCGGGGGAAAAAAACCCTGCAGCATACATATAGCATACATATAGGCTTGGCAGTGCTACACTTGCTAGCACCACTGCTGAAAGAGACTCGGGGGTCATTATTGACCACAAGATGAACATGAGCCACCAATGTGATGTCACAGCTGGTAAAGCAAACAAAACTCTCGCTTGCATCCATAGATGCTTCTCAAGTAAATCTCAGGATGTCATGTTCCTGCTGTACTCGGCCTGGGTGAAGCCGCAGCTGGAGTACTGCATCCACAATTCAAGAAGGATGTCGAAAAGCTTGAGAGAGTCCAGAGGAGAGCCATGTGTATGATTAAAGGGCAAGAGAACAGGCCTTATCCTACACTTGGATGCTTATCTTGCTGGGATCCTTTGACCCTAGCTGACTTCCTGCCCCTGGGGCAGGACTCGATGATCTTCGAGGTCCCTTCCAGCCCTAACATCTACGAAGTCTATGAAACTGGTTTAAACCTGTACAGAACAAAAGTTCAGTGCACATAAACCAGTTTCAAAATGGCTGAAACTGGTTTAAGGTAAACCTGGTTGAAAGTAGTAAGAACTTAACTGATTTAGGTCAAATCAGTTTATGCAACTTCTGTCCAAGACCTCTTCCAGGTTTAAGTTAAATCAGAGTCCCCCAGCATCCCAGCATGCTTTTCAGCTCTGGGCTAGGCTGTGCTGTCTGCTCCAGACAGCAGGGCTGGCCCCAGCCCTCTGCTTATCAGCCAGCCCTCACTGCTCAGGTTAGAAGAGAGTGGGGGTGGGAAGCCCAGATGGGGACCACAGCAGGTTCTGCCTGAGGCAAAGGGGCTACCCCAGACAGACACTTCCCCCTGGAGTGGAGGGGCTTGGGGCAGAGCAGGGCAACAGCCTGAGAGAAACTGCCCTCCAGAGGTCTGGGAGGGGGTTTAATCCCTACTTCCCCAAATCAGTGTGCTGCCCACACCCCCTGCTCTCTGCTCATGCAGGGTGTGGGGCTCAGGTAGGAAACAGCTCAAGAGGGAGTGCCCTCCCTCAAGCAAACCCCTGTCTGGAGCCTGGGAGGGGCTTTAATCCCCACTTCCCCAACTCAGTTTGCTGGTACCAAGCGCTGCAGGACCAGACTGAGAGGTGGAAGGTATTGGCAAAGACCTGGCACAATCACCACATGTTTGAGGGTCATAGACAGCTTGACCAAAGAATGCAGAGAGGTACATATACATTATAAAGCAGAACCTGCAAAAACTGGGAATACCTAAACAAAGGCTTTCTGAATACCTTACCGTAAGGAGACACTCTGCCCTCAGGATTATGTAACACTTATGTAAGGCTTCATCTTGACTTTTGGTTTCTTACATTCCATTTTAAGTTAGACCAAGTTGCGTTTGCTCTCACTGTGTTTTACTGGGCTGTACCTTAACTTAGGCGAAGATTTTTAGGTGTTCTTTGTTGTGTGCTTGAGATTGCAAATCGCTGTGTTCAGTACATTCTTGCTTCAGAGAAAGGACTTTTTCCCTGCGCCCCCCTCTCCAACCTCCCCTGACCTCTATGTGGCTTTAAACTCCCACCCTCCAGGGGACTAGTCCTGGGCTGGTGCCTGGCCATGCCCCCTCTGCTCCAGCAGGGAGGGGTGAGAGCCTTTTGAAGGGCTTGTCTCCCCTCTCCTTTGGCAGTGGCTGGCAGGCATGCTCTAGTGCTCCCCAGCTTCTGGCTTGAGCCACTGCAGGCATGTGGCTGCATTTTCTGATTCAAAAGTGAGTGTATGTCCAGTTGTTAATCAGTTCAATTTACACAGCTTAGACTAACCTTCAAAGATTGAATCAATTCAGGTTCAGGCTTTTTGAATGTCTGTCCCTAGCCTGTGGGTTTTTAAGCAATATAAAATGCTATAAGTGTAATTTTTATTGGCATATAGCTACAACTGTGTGAACCTCAGGGTTTTAGACCAAAGCCCCATGGCATCATCATTATAAAGAAAAAATATCATGTTAGCCAGTCCAGTCCATTGAGGAAACCTGAAGAAAGCAAAGGAGGAAACTGAATTGCCCTTTAACACTTAATGAAGTGGGAAAAAAATCTAATTTTCATGAGAATATCTTCAGATAGTAGGGGAAAAAGGGAAAGATTTCCAGAATTAAGCAGTAATGCATGAAAAATACATCTGTACTAATCAGTAACAAATGAATTACTATGTAGCTTCACCAGTATTTCATATGTTAGTTAAAGCAGTGCTTGCCCTCGAGATTTCTGCTAGTTTTCAAGTCAGGTGGTTTTATACATTGATTTCATAGCTCACAGATCCTCTTTCTAAATGTCATGAAAAGACCTGGGATATTTCACCACTATAAGGGTGAAAAGGTTCAATTTTTTCACACCAGAAGTCTGCAAATAAATAATGAGGATGAGATTTTTTTCAAAGTTAACTGCCATCATTTGCAAAACTTTCTGAGCACAAGTCAAGCAGGCTTAGTTCTGCTTTCTGCACATGCTTCATGTAAAACTATACATGCAGGGGCCTGTTGGCATACATGATTGCCAGTCTGTTATCTTACAAACTCATACTCCATAATTTTGACCGCACTCAGGCACTGTGGATTACAAAACGTTAGGGGTGTGTGAAACAAGCTATATTCATTTTGGTCCATTTCACCCAAATCGGGGACAGTGATTCGATTCGTTGACTTGGAACACTGCCCCCAATTCAATTAGGCAGAATCCGAATCCAAAGATTCAATGCCAATTCAGAGAATCAGCGATTTGGCCATAGACATAGCTTTACATGTTTTTTCTACGTACCTCAAGGTACCGGGCGCACCTCGTAAATGCTGCAATGATGGAGCGAAGAGAGCGTCCCACAGGAGCACAGGGGGGCCCCCATGTATGCTTGGCAGCAAAGTTTTCAGTCCACTTCTGGGTCCGCCACTGAGCATGCAGGAGGGCCCCCCCCCCCATGCCTCCCCAGCTCAGCAATTGGCTACGGAGGGACTCTTGGTGCCCGCCAGACCCAGGAGGCACCAGTTGCTAAACCACAGAGGCATGGGGCCCCTGTGTGCTCCCCAGTAGATTTGGAAGTGGGCCAGAAGTGCTTTTGGTCCACTTCCAGCTCTGCTGCTGAGTGCGCTGGGGACACCCGGTTGCTCCTGTTGTATGCTCCATCTGCCCCAGCATCACAGCATTCACGAGATGCCTGGTCCCTTGAGGTATGTAGAAAAAACATTTAAAGCTGTGTTTATGTCCGAAAGCTCTGTCTGTATCTGAATTGCCAAATCTTTCCGAATCTCTCCGAATCAATTTGGAGGGTTCCGATTCAATTCAGAGAGATTAAAGGATCTCCTGATCCGATTTGGATGTGGAGATTCAGCCACCAAATCATGGTCAAATCTCTGCCAAATTGAATCAGGGACCAAAACTTCGCACAGCCCCTACAAAAGATATATTGGTTTTGTCCTGAATTTAAGAGCCTGAGCATGCCTGTGGAAATCAATAGCAAAACTCCCACTAAACTCAGTAGTGTAAGATAAGCACCTTAGGAGAACAGCAAAGAAGAGCTCTTCCCTCTATCCCTGCCACATCAGCTTGCCTTCCCAGAGCTCTCATTCTCTTCCAATTTGTGAAGGGAGGTCTCATTAGGTAAAGGAATCTGAAATGCAAGGAGTAGACAGAGCTAATGCCTGGCTGGAGACTGCAAGTCTCTCACTCCTTCTATTAGAGAGTAAAACTGCCAAATCTTCAATATAAGATTTGTCCTCCCTGCCTGGTACCCTAAAGGAGTGATGAGGAAACTCCCAAACTTTGGGAGTTTTATTTTATATAGAATACATCTTTTGAAACAAAATGGTGATGTATAGTAGCTAGTGGAGAATGAGGACCTGAAAAGCAGACCCCACCTAATGGGGGAGACACTTGGAAGAAGATGATACATCTCTTGAAACATCCTTACATTTTAAAAGGCATCACATTACATCAGGAATTTCATCTAAGTTGGGTGAAATAGCCCTCAGACTGATACACCTCATACCCTTTTTTACTGTTCTTTCAGTACCCCACCCTAATCGTGGGGAGCAAGACAGCACTAGGGTAGTATTTTGAGCAAGCTGAGCACACATGTTAAGGGTTATCGATTCATTTCAAATAGATACATTTTCCTCCTGTGACTATACTCTTCCCTTTGGTGCATCCTATCCCTTTGATGATACAATCCCGGCATCAACATGGCAGTACTACTGACGACAGCCGCCAGAATTGTGTTCCCTGCTCCTTGTCTTAATCTCTGTGACTATCTGGGAGGAGAAAAGCATGGGGGCAGAAGAGAAATAGGAGTCAGGGAGGAGAGCAGAGAGGGTCACTACCTTGACAATCAATCAAAGAAAGTTACTTGAGTCAGCAAAGCTCAGCTGGTAAGTCAAGAAAGGACAACTCGACCAGCTGAGGCCAGTCTGTCTGTTGAGCTAAATTAAACAGACCTTGATTCTACCTTGGGCAAGTCTAGTCTAGCATTAAGTTGTATGGTTTGGGAAGAAGGAAAATATTTTTGCCCAAAAGAAAGCAGCCAGCACTGACTGTTCAATTTTGCTATGGAGGTCATTTTGACAGCTCATCTCTACACCCTGCATTAGAACACTTATTAGGTTCGGCCGTCTGTTCCTGCACACCTGCTGGGGGTTGCTTGATTGACTCCATTGACTAGGTGCCTGGAGCCTAATTCCACAATCAGGATTCATTATATTGTTTGTAAACAATGACAGCCTATGATAAATACGCAGTTTGGCTAATTGCTGCCTTCTTGTGTCTTGTACCTTCTTTTTCATTTTCTTCAGCATTTCACATCTTAACACCTGATCTGGCTGATTCCTGGTTCCTATGGAAGGAACTAAAGAGCTCTGCTTGCTCTGAAATGAACCTGGCATCCTCACACACCAATAGTCACGTCCAAAGCTAGAATGCTGCTTAGCACCTGCTGCCCACCCTCTGCCCTCTATTCCCAGGGATGTCATGACCTTTCAGGAATGGCTGTGCCGTTATTGTAGATTTAGACTATTTTTCTTCTCTGTTTTATAAAAGACCTCTAAGTTCTGAAAAAACACGAATGGGTGCGACCTCCCGATCACACTCCAGTCTTCCCCAAGGCAGGACCATATTACAATGGTCTCCATTTTACAAATGGAACAATTAAGACAATAAAGTGAATTGAACTCTACTGTGCACAAGTCAGTGTCAGAAGCAGAAAATCCTGATTCCTAGTCTGCTCCTCTAATCAACATTTTCTTCTTACAGACATTTCCCATATGTTTCAGCTGATTTCATCAAACATAAGTAGTGATTTAGGTACAACATATGAAAGACAAAACAGATTCAGCTTTCTGTTGCTATAAATGAGACTGAACCAGTTACAGAATATTTCAAACATAGCAAATAATTTTACAGAAATGTGTTCAGATACTTTTCAACTATAAAGTTTATGGTCACTATTGGCCCAGTCTTAAGCACAATTAAATAGCTGCTGAATTAGTGGAGGATCTGGCTTAGTACTTTCTCTGAGTTATGCATATATTAGCTGGCTGAGAAATACTTCTTATTTTTCATAGAAAACTCTAAAAAGTATTCCTTTATTCTATTTTATCTTTGTTAATATATTTCAGGTTTTTCAACAAGAAAACAACAAAAATCCCTCTCCCTGCAAAAAACCCCACAACTCTCCAGTATGGCTTGAACTTGAGGAAGGGCACTTCGTGCCTGAAAATTTGGCTGACATCTCTCCCAACTATACATTTTGTCCAATGAAAGATATCATGAAAAAAAGCCCTTGCTTCGCCCATTCTTAGGTAAAAGTTTGCATATTCTGTTAAACATAAATTTATATGTTTTTTACCCAAAACTTATTTCTTTACACTTTTTTCCCCAGATTTTGGTTTCTTGTTTTCCATCAAGAAACCTGAAAGTTTTGCATTTCAACAAAAAGACACTGACAGCCCTAGCATGTATGGCTGCTTGTACATGTCACGGAGGTTTAATTTGGCTTAGTTCTCCCTAGATTAAAATGGTGGGTTTTTAAATACACTGCTTGGATTTAGGGAGAATTAAACCAAAGTAAACCCCCATGATGTGTACACAAGGGTGGGGGCCCAATCCTTACCTGCCTCTTTGGGGGGTGGAAAACAAGCTGCCAGCGGGCCGAGCAGTCTCTGAGCTGCTCAGGGGCCCCCGAGGTGGCATCTTCCCGCTGGCACCCAGCCCAGGCAGTCCCTGAGGGCACTGCAGCTGCAGAGGGAAGCACTGACCCCCACACAGCTCAGGCAGGCAGGCAGACTCCGAGGGGGGAAAAAAGAGATCAGGCTCGCCAAATCTTTTTTTCTTCAGTGGAGCCTGCCTGCACAGGCTGCCATGGGTCCCACAGCCCTGAGCTGCGTGGGGCCCGCCAAGCCCTGAGCACATCAGCTTCCAGCACCCCATGCACTGTTACACTTTGTTAGGTAGCAAACTAAAACACCTTGGAGATGTTTTATCTTGCTACGTACCAAAGTCATTTAAAGTGGAATATGCTGCCGAGTGTGCAAACAGTAATGCCATTAAAATCAAGCAAAAGGGCATTTAAACTGCTTTAAAGGCCAATTTTGTGATGTGTACAAAGGCCTTATGAGTGGTTTTCTCTCTCTCCCATATTCCACTTTAAAGAAGCAGAAATCTAATGGCCTGATTGGATTCAACTATTGCTGCAATGGTAACAACTGTGTTTTAATTTAGAGGCCAACTAATGCTCTAACGTGTACCATACTATTAAGAAATTCACTTTTATTCTGGTGGACAACAAACTGGTGCATACCGAGCCACTCTCACCTCCAGACCACAGTAAGTGGTCATCCCAACCACCACTATGGGACCTTATGAAGGCTTTTGTGTCCCAGGGTTATGTCCCACCAGTGAGTTCACATTGCCCACTTCCTAGAGGAATTACCTGGCCAGATCCATCAAAAAAGGCAAAAATTTGACCTGAAATTGGGAGTTTGAGAATGATAGGGTAGTCAAGGTATAGAACCAAGAGTATGGAGAACTAGCCTGTCTTCTAGACCCTATCGCTGCCTTGCTCTGGAACTTCAAAAAGTTACTTGACCTCTCTGTCTCAGTTTTCCCCTCTATAAAACACCAATGATAATACTCCCCCTACAATGATAACACTTCACAGGGTATTTTTGCGGCTAACTTTGCAAATGTTTGCAAAGCTTTTTGAGCTCCTCACATACATCTTTGCTGATGATACCAAAATTTGGGGTGAGGTGAGCATGTTAGTAGGGAGGGAAAGACAGCAGCAAGACTGGATAGGTTACAGGGGTGGACTAACAAAAACAGGATGTGTTTCAATACTGACAAGTGCAGGGTGCTACACTTGGGCAGTAGTAACCCGCAGCACACTTAGAAGATGGGAAACTCCCTTCTTGAGAGCACACAGGCAGAAAGGATGAACATGGGCCGCAACGCGAGGGCTAACCAGACCTTGCTGTGCATCCACAGGTGCATCTCGAGCAGGTCCGAGGAGGTGATCCTCCCCCTCTACGCGGCACTGGTCAGGCCGCAGCTGGAGTACTGCGTCCAGTTCTGGGCACCCCACTTCAGGAGGGATGTGGACAACACTCAGAGGGTCCAGCGGAGGGCCACCCGCATGATCCAGGGACAACAGGGCAGACCTTACAATGAGAGACTGCGGGACCTAAACCTGTTCGCCCTTCACAAGAGAAGGCTGAGGGGGGACCTGGTGACTGCCTATAAACTCACTAGGGGGGACTAGAAGGCTTTAGGGGAGACATTGTTTCCCCGAGCGCCCCCTGGCATAACAAGGAATAACGGTCACAAATTGTTGGAGAGGAGGTTTAGATTAGACATCTGCAAGAACTACTTCATGGTCAGGGCAGCTAGGAGCTGGAACCAACTTCCAAGGGAAGTGGTGCTGGCTCCTTCCCTGGGGGTTTTTAAGAAGAGGCTTGATGCCTACCTGGCTGGGGTCATTTGATCCCAGTTTTTTCTCCTGCCCAGGCAGGGGGTCGGACTTGAAGATCTACAAGGTCCTTTCGACCCGACTTCTATGATACTATGACAAGAGACTCTAAATGTGCAAATCAACATTATTATTTCTAGCAACCACACACACACACGCACACACATAGTAAAATGTTTTTTTTATACCTCCTTAAAAACTGAAGTCATTTCAAAGGCAGTCTTTCCAAAAAAGAATCCAAAACAAACTCTAAACCCACCTATACATTTTTAAGTCCAAAATGCCTTTACCACTTTAATGAATTCAATGAATGATGGCTAAATGCAGTACCACAGCAAGTGAACAAAATTTACCTAACAGAAATATGTGTGGAGGTACATGCAGCTCAAGTTTCTTTGTAATGTAGCTATGGTTTTTTTACAGCCTAAGGGTGACATTTTGATCTCACTATAAATCTACAGAAACTCCACTGATTTCCATAAAATATGTTTGTATTTATAACAGTAAATGACATCAAAATTTGGCCCTGTATATTAGGGGAAAAGAAGAAGAACTAGAAAGAGTGAGGGTATAATACATCAGATTCATGTAAAATACCACCCTATCTTCTCTTTCAAGGTACAATGCCAATTTTATGGTTGCAATGTATCAGAAAATGCTATCCTCTTTAAAGTCTACATTCACTAAAAATAACAATAAAGTTCTTCAGGAAGAAAGAAGATACTGGAAAAATAATTTCTGACTAGAGTTTAAAATTTTAGACACCACAGAAGCTCTAATTTTATCATGGTAAGTGGCTAAATTGCCCTCTCTATTAGATCAAGTAAAATGGTTGACATCAAAGCCATTGCAAATGATTAGCTAGCCTAGTGCAGTGACTCAGTTCAAAAACTCTAGAATGATGGGTAATTGCATGCCCTTAACATTTAATGAAAATAAAATCCTTAGCATTGGTATTATAAAGGAAAAAAAATACCGTGAGACTCTATGGCTCTCACATCTAGTATGGCAAAGCGAATCCAGTTCAGCTCATCAGCTGCACTTTAATGCTATATGAAGGCTGCTTGGTGGCACATATGCAAGGACTTTGCAGTCCCAAGACATGAATAATAATTCAAATGAACAAGTTTTAAGCCTGGAGTGTGGATTCAAGCAAATTCACATTTTATCCACATATGCCAACCATCTCTAATTTCACTACTTCTTGGGAAGATCATCTCCAATTTAATATTGGGAACCCATGCCTCTGACAAGTATGTTCCCCAATCAGCATTGCAAAGTCATATTTACCTACAAGGAAATGCTTTATATAATTAAAAAAATAAAAATATTTAATTGAAAAAGAAGCGAGCTGTTTTGAAAAAGGTAGGAAACCACGGATATAATGGCATCATTTCTGTCTGTTTTTATTTTAACTGATCCAACACGTTGACACTGCTGAGAACACTTTTTTCACCGTGGCAATCTGTCAGAGGTCCAGGTCACTTCAGAGAGCTCTCGCTCCTGACATGATTGAAAGACCTGTTTTTGATGGATTTACTAACTGCATGTCTAGGGAAAAATGCGATACTTCTGAAGTGACTTCACTGCAACCTAATCACAGCCTCACTCCTCACAGAAAGTTACTGGAAAACCAAGATCTTTCCACTCAGTGATTAATGAAGATATTTGCCTTCTGAAACATGGGAAGCACAAAGACCTGGCAAATTCACTTGGAAGATGCATGTTTTAAAAACCTTGCTCAGCATTTAAGTCAGGGCCTTATTCTAGTCACCTGACCAACACGAGGGGTATACGTCTACACCAAAGTGCTGCATTATGGTGTGTCATAATGACGTGCTTCACACCCGTTCCATCCACTCTACACACCAAAAAAGATGTAATGTAGCTCTACCTTAGTGCAACACCCACAAGACCGAGCTTACTGGCATATGCTCAGGGACACATTAGCTTGACTATATTACTCCCGCTTCAGAGTATATGGCACATGTGCAGAGGGCACGGTGAACTTTGCCACGGTGATTTCTAGCACACTGTTTGACAGATACTGCTGAAGAAGTCAGTAAAGTGATTAAACATTTCATGGTCAAGTCAGTTTGGGATAAAGCCCTGGTCATTGTAGTCATGTGCAGGGCCGGATTAACCTACGCAAGGCCCTACGCAAACAAACTCGTGAGCCCCTACTTTCTTCACTCAATAATTATAATATGTAAAATAAGCACAACCGGGCCCCTTCCTTACATAAGGCCCTAGGCATGTGTCTAGTGTGCCTATGCATTAATCCGGCCCTGGTCATATGAGTATATAGGCTGGGCCATCAACTCTACACTAGAAAAGAGACTGGTTTTACTTGGAGAGTATACCGACTATGCTGTATTTCTTCTACACCTGTGGACTTCTCATAACAAAAGTAGAGATACAGGAACTAGCTCTTCAATGAAGGCCATATAGTCCATCTTATATTTAACCACTAGAGCCTCTTATTTATTCCTATAAGAGAAACTTAGAACAAGATGATCCTGTCAACCTCACTGGTGCAACTCTATTGGCTGCAACAGAAATGCACTAGAGAAGCCAAGAAAAGAATTTGGCCCACTGTCTTAAAAGGCTGAACACCAGCCATTGGAAATGCCATTTTCTTTCTCTAATCTCTTTCTTTGTCTGTTGTTCCCATACATTCTCTCTTCTTTCCATCTCTCTCTAACTTCCTCTGCATTTCTGTCCACAGCAAGAAGATATCTCTTATTCTAATCTTCGTCCTCATGAATTCTCTTATGACTCCTCTATGAAATGACGCTGATTCCTCTCTTGCTCTATTTCACTCCTACTTGCCTCCCTTAAGTGCTAGGGACAGAAATTACACATAAACCAGTACAAGTGATGAGAAACTGGTTTAAACCTGAAAAAGAACAAAAGTTCAGTGCACATAGACCTGTTTCAAAATGGTCAAAACTAGTTTAAGATAAACCTGGATGGATGTAGCATCAGACTTAACTGATTTAGGTTAAACCAATCTATCTAACTTCTATCCCAGATCCCCTCCTGATCCAAGTTTCCCCCCAGGCCTCTCAGCATCCCAGGATGCTTTACACCTCCTCCACAAAGCCCCACTCGCATGGCGGCCCTCTGGACCACAGCACACACTCTGCTGCACAGTGCCTAGCTGGCCCTGACCCTGAGCTGCTACAGTCCTATTGCAGGTGAGGGCAGAGCTGCCAGGTGTTTACCCACATGGAGAGAGCCCCCAGCTTGGGGGGCTACACCCACCCTGTGATCCCCCAGCCTGGGGCAGCCCCAGGGAATTTCTTCTGCCCAGCCACTGCCACAGGTGGGAGGCAGAAGGAGTCCCCAGGGCCAGATGCCTGTCCACACAGCTGGGCATGGCGGAGCCCTTGCATCAGGAGGCTTCCCCTACCCCAGCCCAGGGTTATCCCAGAAGCGGATGGGAATTCCCCCTTCTTCCACTCCTCCTGTAACTGCTTGGCTTAGCCACTGCCATAGGTGAGAGGGGGAAGGAGTCCCCCAGACCAGGGTGGGGGGAAGTCCTCCAAGGTGGAGGCTGTGCAGACAGGCACCCAGCTCGGGGACTCCTTCCCCCTCCCACATGTGGCAGCAGCTGAGACAAGCAACCATAAGGGAGAAGGGGAGGGGAATACCCCTTGGCTCCCCGGGGCTGCCCCAAGCTGCAGGACCCTGGGCCAGGCCAGGGAAACCCCCCTGAGGCAGAAGCTTCCCCCCATGTGAGCTGGTACCTGGACAGGGAACACCCTGTGGGGGGGACAGCAGGAGGTTCGGGGCGGGGGGGGTGCTGGGCAGCCAGTTGGGGATGGCCTCATTTGGCTGTGCTCACAATGGCTGGCAGGTTGGGAGCCATGCTCTAGTGCCTCTACCTTCATGCCTGGGCCAGTGCAGGCACCTGCCTGCCTTTCCCAACCGAAAAGTGAACATCAGTTCAGTTCACTATCAGTCCAAACTATGCAACTTAGAGACACCTGTGAAGACTGAATCGGTTCCGCCTTGGGCTTTTTGACCGTCTGTACTAACCCAAGGAGTTCTTTTAAAGTGAATATCAACCCTGCATATAAGGCTGCCCTTTTCACAGGTTCACAGATTTTAAAGCCAGGCAGGACCATCATCATTACTTGGTTTGACCTCCTGCATAGCACAGGGCCAAGATTTTATGGCATGATTGCAGCACTTAGCCCAATGTCTTTTCCCTCAGTATTTCCTTTTTGAGTACAGGGAGGAAGGAGGGCAGTTGCAACTCAGAACTGTTCTAAAAAAATACTGATTCAGACAGGAAGCCCTTCACTCTGAAAATTTCTTTTGGCCTAAATGAATCAATCAAACTGCAGGATTTTATTAGGAACTTGAAAAGCTGGGAGTGATGTCACTAAGTGGCCATTACTAGTTATCACACAAGGTTTAATAATATTTCAGTGGTTCCTGAATGCTTTTATTCCATTCAGACCCTCCATGATTAGAGTTTGTTTTATTAATAAGGTTCTGCTCAAGTTATGTTTTCGCCTTTTAATGATCTTCCCTTTCCCCCTTGCACCTGCTTTCAAGTACGTGCTATGCTCTCCATTAATTTCCCTCGAAGAGCTGAATCTCATAGAACATGCCTTGGCTCCTCCTGAGACATCTGTTCTCTGCTCATATCTTCATTAGGAAGTCTGCTCTGAAGCACTCACTCTAAAAGTGGGCAGAAATCAAGATGGGGAGTGGCCTGAACGTCTGTCAGATTACCAGCTGCAAGACAAAATGCAGAGAGCTGATCTCATCACTGGAATTTGAGCACTGCTGAACAGTCCTTGAAGACTCTCTTCGGAAAGTGTAGACTTTATACCTCTGTTGCTACAACAGCCTCCTGTTCAGCTAATTATACAGATACCTCTGTCTGAATGACGAATGTAACACTCAGCTGACAATACTTCATTGCTGTAGACAGCATTCCACTGTGCTCACTGAAATTACAAGTAAAGATGAATTAGACCATTTTACTACCAGCCAATGCAGGAGTGCTCCCTCCAGAACATCTTTTATTACTCTGCTCAGTCCAGTTTTAAACACTGCTGATCTTACACATTTTCAACACATTTTTAGAAGTAAAAATTACCTAATTTCTTCAATCTAACGTCAGAAATTTTTCACCAGTCTTGTGATCCTGAGATCCCTGCTGCAATCCCCAGTGAAGCTGCCATGGTCCCATTCACCTGTATGCAAAGCTGTCACTACCCACTCTCCTTTCATACACCTCCTGTTTCTTGCCAAGGCTATAGGTAGGAATCTACCTATACCACACCAGGCAAAAAAAAAAATAATCATGGGCCACTTGCAGCCTGTGGCACCATTTTTGCAGTCTTTTCACAACTCCCCTCCCACTACTGATTGGTTAAGGAGCCCCTGCAGCCCTGCCCCTCACCTCTGATTGGCCACGCAGTCTACCCATTGTGCGGTCCCATCCCTTGCTGCTGATTGTTGGAGAAGCATCATATGGCTAGCCTTCTCGGCCAATCAGCAGCAAGTGGTAGGGAGTAGCTGCCATCTTTGCTCCTCCCCTTCATGCCAGCAGCTTCCACCCCCCACTGGCTGCGAGGCCAGGCCGCAGCAGCCCTGAGGATGGCTGGCTCTCACTGAGGAGCTAGCATTTGATTTTTAGTATGATTTTTTTTCCCCCCTAGTGATTCCATGCCAAAATTTCAGGGATTGCCATTTCTGTAGGGTTCACAGAAACCACTTTTTCTCACGGTTTCCACAAATAACACACAATTGTGAATAGAGTGGATCCCTAACTATAAGCCTCACCCATTCATCTTCCCAAAAGATTCCACATGCAGATTTGTCTGAATGTCCCTAATGCTCTGGCTTGAAACTCATCAAGCAAAGGGTTACTCTCCTGAGCCTCAGAAAAAAGAACTCTTCCCAATTTCCCTGCAACTAAAGTGTGAGACATGGCAGAGGTGCTTCAGAAACTACAGAAAAAGACTGAAGTTCCTTGCCATTTTGACTACAATGAGGAGCTTAAACTATGCTGTCTTTAAACTATGTCTCTTCTCACTCCAGTGCCATTCTTGATACAATTTCTGATTGACAGATCCACCCACGGCAGCATCATTGAAGCCTGTACGGGCATATTTTAAACTGACAGATCTCATATCCAAGCTCTGTCTTGATGTTCTAAATGTAAATCATCTCTGGAAGAAGTGAAATTCAGAATGAGATGCTTCAGCATGGGTTTTACTCGAGAAAGACTCTTTGGTTCGCTCCATTCACAGGAAATCTTGAGGGATTTCCAAAGTGGCTGGGATCTTAGGCTAAAGTCCTTCAAGAAATGGAAGACAAAAAATAGAGACAGACCCCAAGAGACAATGTCATGTTGTACGGTTCCAGAATGTATGGCAATGTCCAAATGGTTCATTATTAATTTCTCCATATAAAAAAGCAGAGGGGCAGGCAGTGGAGAAACAGGCACCCAAACCATCCAAACAAGAAGCCTCCCAGTTATCCAGTGGGAGTCGAGCACTTGCTTCACACCTTGGTAGGGCTCAAGATACTGGACTTTCATACTAGATTATTTCAAGTAAGGAAAGTGCTTGAAGGAAATTAGATTATGCATTACTTTAGATTTTAGCTTTGTTCTCTCCGCAAGGCCTTTATAGTTAAAACCATATGCCACAAAGGATGAAAGAGTGATAATGCTGTAGTTACATAAGAATCAGGCCCAGAATACAGATCTCAGAAGGGGGTGCTTGATACTTTTACCATTATAACTTTTCAGGTTTTTATAAAATTGCCAGATTCAGACAAGTTGGGATTAATTTTTATATGCCAGGTGATTCAAGGGTGTTTTTTTTTTTTTTGGAATCGTTTAGCCAAAACTGTTTTCAAGAACAGAGCTATGGATAATATGTGGAAGGAACTTGAAATGTGTGTGACGGGGGGCGCTTTTGTATCAGAAAGTCCCTAGGAATGTTTGCCCTAATTTGGGGCTGTACTTGGTAGCCGTGTTGGTCTGAGACAAAAAGACATACAAAAAGCTAGAACTTTTGGTTCCAAAATGATATCTTTTATTAGACCAACTAGAAAGTGGCAAGAAAATCATCCTTTTCTGTAAGCTTTCAGGATCAAAGACAAAGGGACTTTGATCCTGAAGCTTGCAGAAAAGGACAATTTTCTTGCCATTTTTCAGTTGGTCTGATAAAAGGTATCATTTTGGAACCAAGAGTTCTAGTTTTGTGTACGTCCTAATTTGGGTAACTTATAAATGGTCATTTTGAAAGGATTCAAGCAATTGGGCTTCCCCCAAGTCTTTGAAATGTGATTTCCAGGACAATAGATTTGACTGCTGGGAAGTACTTATTGATTTTCAACTTAAACATTCTGCTGATCCTAACTCCTTCACGCTAGTAGAAAGCAGAGGGGGCCAGAGAGGGGGAAATGCAATTAAAAACCTGAAGTAGAGTCAGAGTTTAAGATTACAATCCAGTCGGTTCATCACAGGTGCGCTATTCCATCAGATGTACGGCCCTTTTCCCAAAGAGGGACTTTCCCATAAAGAGTTTAAAGCTTATACTACCCTTCAGCATCCCAGGAATTTCATACTGAAAGATACTGTTACACAGAAGTAAACACCCTGATAATCCAGTTGCTGACTGTGTGCTGGCTTGCAGCATTTGTACCAATAAAGCAGACTTACTAATCATCACAGTAAAAACTGAACAGTATGCTTCGGGTGATTCTTTTGTATTATCAGATTTGTCCTTCTGCAATCAAATTCCTGACAGCACATCAGAAAGCATAATGTCATATCCCAACTGATTGAAAATGCAGGCATAAATAAATAAATTGATGCACAGCCCTCTGAGACATAATCTATATTCCCTCCTGTTCCTTAAAAGGATTATTATAACTTACTTAAATGGTGCTGTTCCATGAGTTATGAACTTCTACATAATTTGTAACATAAATATGATATCTGATAGCAAATGTACCCAGTAGAAAAGACAATTAATTGTGTTATTAAATCCCATATCAAATGTAAAAAAGGAGCTATCATATCTAGAAGGCCAGGAAGAACATCATTCTTACAGACTTAGAAACTTTCTAATATTTTATAGCAAATGCTTGTCTATCAAGTTAAAATGTTGGCATAAAAAATATACTCTTTGGGGTTTTGTTCTGCTGTGAAATATTTCACTAGAGCCCAAGGGAGAAGCGAACAACCAGAGGTACGTAATGTCACTGAGCACGAGTCCAAATCAGTGGATAGTCTCGTTTCACTGTGGGAAACGATTAGGCTTCAATGTGTTGGAAAGTGGAAAACAATTTCACAAATTGTCAGAGTCTACTGCTCTTCCTTGAAGACGTCAGGAAGAGGAAAGACACACCTCCTGCCCAGCAGGGCCATTGTAATCCCTGGGATGTTAGCACCCTGCCAGGAGGAAGGTCCTTCTTTATCAAACTGAAGGTTCATTGCATTACAAATAGGTGCAATGATTAAATAGGTGCAATGATTCTGATGTATTAATAAAGTATGGGGGGGGGCAGGAACACATGGTTCAACAAGGCAGGGCACACTTTTCCTTACTCAGAAAGTAACCCTGTTCTCTCAGTCAAACATCAGACCAAGGACCCCAGTAAAGCATACATCAGATCATACTGTTCTGATGCAAAGGATGCAAGGTGGCATCTTCCCCTGGAGCAGGGTTTGCGACATCTCTCCAGTTAAGGGTGGCAGAAGACAGTACAAAGCAAGAAGTGGTGAGAGAGACATCACAAGGATCTGCTGGTATAGCAAGGGACTCTGTTTTCTGCATGCAGTTCTCTCCCACATTTGCTATGGTGCTTTAGGCAGGTCATTGAATTTGTCAATGGTGGTTGCATCTACAGGAGACATTTAGGGGAGAAGGGTGCTTCAGTGCAGGGGCTGCCTACCCGCTAGCCCCATACCGGAGCAACCTCATGCCCCAGCCAGCCTCTCCACAGTACACTGAGCCAGGGGAGGAGCAGCCCTGAGCTGGCAGGCTGATCCGACACAGCTCAATGTGCACGTGAAGATGTGGTGCCTGGGAGCAATAAACTCTTGCATGATATGTGCCAGAGTTTATTGCTTTACATTAATTTCACATATAGAAGCACCCAGTGAATGCTATAATAATGCTTCTACCATGGACCTGATGGGAGTATTTGCATTAGTTGCCCATCAATGTCAGCATCACTGTTATCTGTATTACAGTCATTCCTGGAGGACCTGAGATAGGGAGCCCATTGTGCTTGGCTTTGCACAAATCTAGTACTTAGGGACAATACATCCACAAAAATTTCTAATCAAAGGATAAAGAAGTCTCCAGTTCACAGACAGAAGCCAAAGAACAAAATGACTGAGGCCTGCATCCTCCAAAGATGTTTAGTATATAATTCCCATGAAATCAATGGAATTAAGTTCAAAAATACTTTTGAGGAGCTAGGCTAAGACTTGGCCAAAGGAATACAGGAAGACCATGGCAGACCTAGTCCCAGTATCTTAAACAGAGGACTATCCTTCCTGTCAATAAAATGGATAGACCACTAATTTAACCACAAGATTTATTAATTAATGCTTAAATGTTTTGAGATTCTTGGATAAAGGGGCTAATTAATTCTAGCCTTACTGTCTTACTTCTCCTCCCTGATCTCAGAGCATCTCTTCCCAATGCCCTAATTATAATTATTTCTATTATCAGAAGCATTGAGAAATGTTTTTGAAGAAGCACTAAGCTCATAAACCACACACATAAAATATCAGCCATTCAATATTTCTCTTCTCTCTGTCCATTCCAACAAACACCCCCTCAGCAAGTAGGGAAATGTG
Organism: Crocodylus porosus; assembly: GCF_001723895.1. NCBI lineage: Eukaryota > Metazoa > Chordata > Crocodylia > Crocodylidae > Crocodylus > Crocodylus porosus. The sequence goes on from NW_017728914.1 coordinate 23,955,198, forward strand.
AAAACCTTCCAAGGGGTCTGATTCCTATACATATAAATCTGCTGAGATGATAGCAGTTATGATTTTTCAAAGAAAAATTACCAGATTAGCACAGAACCCTCAAATCCAAAATCAATAGAGCATTTTTTCTGAAAAATTGTTTATGGACCTTGAGTCTAGGCATTGTAAGTCCATCTCAGCTACTAGCATGCTCAGATACCATGGTTATAAGCAGGTGATAAATAACCTGATGAAGAGATGGTAATTAGATAACCCTTCCCCATCAGCAGAAAATCTGACTATTCAAACGCTAACCACTGATAATGTGCAATGAACTAAGCCTGCCAATTTTGTAGGGGCACATGAGAAAGCTTTTTCTAACGTAGCAGAATGACATGCAAAAGCCTGCCTTTATACTGGAATTCATGTAACGGATATTAATATTTCTAGAAACATAAATAATTAGAATCATGTGATGTTTAACCCTCCCCCTCCCCGCAAAAAAACAAATTGGAGGATGTCGAATGATAGTCACCATGAGCGAGTTCCCACATGCAAAAGCATGCACTTACAGGCTGTGTCCAGATGTGTGTGGACATGTGGGATGTGGCTCCACACACTGCACATGCAGGCATTCCCCATGCTTCTACCTTGCAGCATGGAATCCCAGGGTCAAAAAAAATGTGCCTTAAAAAAGTGGGGTGGTGCACATGACAGCAATGTGTGCCACCCAAAACTGGAGCCTGACCTGCTGGAGCCATACTCTAGCTGCTGGCCACACTCCCAGCTGCAGGAGCACCACAGCTGCAGGTCCCTGAGCCCCCCAGAACCACAGGTGAGGCTGGTGGAGCCAACAGTTTTTGGACCCAGCCTCCTCTACCCATCCCGGGGTAACTTGGTGTGCACCAGAGGGCTTGTGGCATGGGTACGCCACTGCTTCTTGTTCCCAGGGAAACAAACGTTCGTGGTCATGAGGATACAGCTATACAGGCAGATAGCAGCGGCACAAATTTGTGCCATTGCTTTATGTCCCACCTCATGCCCCTGAACGTGCACTTCGGCATACAGCAAATTGTCCAAGGTAGGATAGAGCAGGCTGGGGCCAACACCAGTGCTAGCCCCAGCAGTATTACCTGCAGGAGTATAGATCCAACAGCCTGGAGCCTAGCCAGCAGCCAGCACATTGCTCTGAACAGCCAGCCCTCTGTTTGTTCCAGGGCATGCTACTAATGCATGCTCTGTGCCACCTTTTTCCTCTGAGTCTTTTTTTTTAATCATGAATTCCTGGTAACAAATTTTGCCACCATGCTGCTAATTTGCAGTGAGGTGCACATTTTCACATTCCCCGCATGCGTTTTGTGGCAACACAAACTGTACACCCCTCCTGCACATGGGGACCCACCCCATGAAAGCATTTCACCAAAAGAAATCTATTTCCCTTTCTTCCCAATAATTTACAACCTGGGGAATGCAGTAGATATTTGACAGAATACTTTAAAATCCTCAAGGATTAGGAACTGTAGAGGAAAAATCATGACTTCTAACCAACTCAGGGTTTGTATCCATGGTTCTGATTTTCACTCATCAAAGGCAACTTTTTATGCATTCCTGCCTGCAATTAAATAAAAGTTTGCACTGTTGGTGCAAATACCTTCTTACGTGCATGGCATCCCTCCGCTGGGTTCCATGAATGTGTTTTCAGCATGTTGAATTAAATGCTGGAGAATATATTATAGAAGGGAACAATTTTTCACTGGTGGGTTTTGGGCTAATATATGACCTAACAGATTGTCTGAGGCCACATTTATTACTGTTGTTTGTGTGGTGGACAGTGGATTCTAGCTCTGATGTCATATGTGGGTACCTTAGCATAATGTCTCTACATCACTTCCCCAGCAGTTCTGGAACACCACTCTAGAGTATGCTCTACCCACTTGCTCCTGCTCCAAATGAACTAAGCCTCTTTCAAGCAGTCCAAGACAAAGACTTTGAGGGCACTGATGGGGAACACCACCAATGCTTCATTTCCAGGACAGCGGGAGTCAGTCAGCAGGCATGCTCATGAATCGGAGAAATGGTATAGTGATGAAGCCTGTGCCAAGCGGCTAGTATTCGCTTCGGATTCAGCTAAGGGGATAGTGATTCAATTTGGTGATTTGAATCACTGTCCCAAACTGATTCGGCCAAATCTGATTCGGAGATTCAGCAGCAGCCAAATCCACATAGGCCCACCCCCTGCCCACTTTCCCAGCCTGGCAATGGCTGCCCCACCCCAGCTGTGGCCCTTTAAAAAAACCCCAACACCCCTAAATCACCCGTTCCTGCCCAGTGGGGGGGGTGATTCCTGCTGTTCCCCACTGCCCCATGCCATGTGGGGGGCTCTTGCACAAGCCCCCCGAAGCCACTGCAGAGCTGGTGAGTTTGAGGTTGGTTGTTTTCTTAAAGGGTTGAGAGCTGGGGTGGGTGGGATAGCCATGGGGAGGGGGCTGGGGGCTCATGGTAGAATCCTCCATGCGGTGGGGGGCAGCAGGGATTG
>NW_017728914.1:23957814-23996520 GCF_001723895.1 Crocodylus porosus
GGGTGGGGGAGTGGGCAGGGGTCCCCCCATGGTCCCCTCCCCCCTCCTCCAGCCCTCATCCCCCCATCCCCTATTTACCAGCTCCAAGTCTGGCTCTAGCTCCCTGCTGCAGCATGTGGGGACTGCCCAAATCATTGAAGCTCTCCAAAGCTTTTCCAAAGATTCAGAGAGCTTTGAATCAATTCATTACTTTTTATTGGTCCCCTGATTCCATTCAGATTTGGAGATTCGGCCACCAAATCAGGCCGAATCGCCTCTGAATTGAATCAACACCTGAAGCTTCGCACAGCCCTAACAGTTCTTGCCCAAATAATCATGGATGGTATTAGGGAAAACAGATCCCTTTAAGATATCTTGTTGCTGCTAAATGGGCAGAATGTGCCTTTTTTCCTAAGGCGATCAGGCAGGACTTGTAGTAGAGATGATATATCTTTTATTAGACCAACAAGATTTTTGCAAAAAAAATTCTTTAATTGAAAGCTTTCGGGCATAAACACCCTTCATCAGGCATTGGAGAAAAGATTGTCTTTTCCTCTAGACCAGTACAGCTACAACCTGGATACCTGACTGTTTTCCTAGGTGCGCCTTCTAGCTGAAAAATGGCTGTACTGGAATTTTTGGAAGCCTCAGATAAGCCTAAGGACTGGTGAAGAAAAATTTGTATGTAATCCATTGATCATTAGAAAACTAAGTCTTATTGGAATCTGAAAGGTTTATAGCAGGAGCATGCCAAGTTGGATGAAACTTTCAACAGGAAAGCATATAAATGAATCATTTCAACTTTCTCATTTTGTTTTGATTTTCATATTATAATATTAATGTTATTATACTACAGATATTTGGTAAGTTATGATACCATTTCAGTATTATCAAAACAAAATGAGTTGACCTTATCAAACTAAAAAGTTTCAAAATCAAAATTTACCAAGCTTCTATTCCACAATAAAATGATTTAATTTTTTTGGAATTAAAGCAAATTCTGAAATGTGATAATTGCCTGTGGGATGCAAATTCTCTTTTTCTGATCAGCTTTTATCCTCCGCTCTTACATTCTTGATATGAAAAGCTTGTTGCTTTCAGAGTCGTACTAATTTTATCGAGCTTCTAAATTTTTCATATCCACTTGCTGAGGTTTTGTGGGGCTTTTTTGAGACTGCCATACACAGAACAATGAATGGCAGGTTTGTTGCTATAGATATGGAAATTGAAATGAATTAGTAATCAAAAGTCACAAGTGAGTTTTCTTACTCAGAAAAACATTAGTATTAGCAGTACGGTAGCCTTGCTTCCAATGTTATCAGAATGATCACAGAAAGGAACAGACTGGCTGGGTCACAAACTAGAATGTTTTTGCAGAAGCACAGGGCATAGTGCACATGTAAGAGTATAATGCCAACAGTGTGATTTCTGAAGGCTTATGAATCATCTATTCTAGAAAGCAGTGGTGTACATTATTGTACAACAGGGATTCCCAGTTCTCCGGTGGTATATTTTATAACATGAGTTACAGGAGCTATCATAGCTTGAAATGATCAATGAGTCCTTAAACAGGTCAAAGAAGCCATCCATCAGAAGCTATTTATCAAGTAGGCTAGGATGTTTTCAATATCCTGAGCACTCTAGTCCAGTCCATATCTAGAATGAAACCAGGTAAAGGTCCGAGAATGGCACAGTTTTAAACATGTCCTTATTTTTGTTGCACACTGTTCCCTGACTTTGTTTGCTCTCCATTCTTCTGAGTCTTTGTCTTTTTGTTCCCGTTTCCACAGCCCCATTTTGCCCTTTTTTTAATTTCTCTCCTTAATCTTCCCCTTCTGTCATTCTCTTCATCCAGCCTCTCTGTTTTTTCTCTTTCACTTCATACTCCCTCTAGTGTCCGCTTTCCAAGACGTTTTTCCCACTGGTTATTTTCAAGTCCCAATAGTCTTTGTCCCTATAACCCCTTCTTTCTTCCATTCTTTCTCTCTCCATTTATGAGATCACCTTCCATTCATCATTCTGGAGTTATGGCTTAATGTAAGAGTGGCAGGAGCTCCCTGGATCACTAAGTCCAGATAAAGGTCTCCTGGGGTGCCACAGATAAACAACAGAAAAGATGGGGGTGAGGTCCAAGAACTTAGAAAAGCTTTAGAAACTATACATGCTTACATGCCATTATGGAAACCAATGCTAATTTTTAAAAGATATACTGAACACTAAGCAAATTAGGCCTGTGGGAGTAGGCAGCTATTCGATCCGGCTTTGGATCCGGCTGCTCCAGATGCCAGGGATCCAATTCAGAGTTTCGGATCAATCTCCAACTTTGATCCAGCCAAAGCAGCTTCAAAGCTTCGGAGCTGCCTCGGAGATCCAGCCTTAGGGTATAATGTGAATCAATGAAATATCTGTAACTCTGTTGTTTTTTGTCTGATTTGGAAGAAACTTGAAAGCAAAACTGATGTCACACATACGTGTTACACCAAAAGGGGGTGAAAACTGGAGGGGTAGTGGCCCCTGCTCAGGCCACAAAGCCTGCCAAGTTTCAAGGAGATAAGTGCAGGGGTTTCAGGGGAACTGTACCTCAAGCTGCAGACAAGCAAAACTCGTGAAATGGGTGACACTGTGTGTGTTAAGGTGCAGCAGGGTGAAAGCTGCAGGGGTGGTGGCCTCTGCTGAGGCCACGAAACCTGCCAGCTGTCAAGGATAGGTTCAGGGGGAGTTTCGGTTATGGGGCCCTGCACCCCTAGCTGCCTACACAAAACTCATGATATGGGTGCTTGTGCAACTGATTGTGTCCGTCTTGGGACAGTTGATTGTCTGTATCGATTCTTTCCTCTCCTTGGTCTATGGCTGTGTAGGTGTTAATCCTTGCTCATTAACTCATTATGTAGTAGCTAGATACTGTGTATTGAGCTGGTCCCTGAGTGAATCATGATTAACTAGTAACTGGTAACACAGTAGCTTAGCAGCCAGGCCTGCAGTAGTCCCCATTTCTCCCCCGCCCCACCCCTGCACCCCAAGACAGACAGTTGCACAAGCACCCATGTCACAAGTTTTGCCCGTCAGCAGCTAGAGATGAAGCTCCTCCCAAGCCCCTGCAGGTATCTTCTTGAAATTTGGCAGGCTTTGTGGCCTGAGCAGGGGCTGCCACCCCTGCAGTTTTCACTCCCCTGTGGTGTAATACATAGACATGACATGAGTTTTTCTTTCACGAATTTGGGGTGCAGTTTCCTCCGACACCCTGCACTGATCTTCTTGAAGCTTGGTAGGCTTCATGTCCTCAGCAGAGGCTAGAACCCCTGCAAGTTTCATCCAAATCAGAAAACAAACAACAAAGTTATAGATATTTCATTGACTCCCCATTATACCCTATGGCTCCAAAGCGGGTCCAAAGCTTCTCTGAAGCCGTTTGGAAGCTCTCCAAATCACTTCAGAAAGCCTAATGAAGCCAGCACTTTGATCTGGACATGCTGCTTTGGATGCCAAAGGTTCAAAGCTTCTGAGGATCCAAAGCACGGTCCAAAGCCTTGCACAGCCCTAAAGCAAATCACATTGGAAGGTGATCACCCTCAAAAAATAAGCAGCAGAAGGAGGATCTCTCTCATTAACCCCAGCAGCTATTTGGCTCAAAACAGCATTTTCTAGGGCTGTGCGAAACAGTGGTATTTCAATTTGGTTTCAGCCATTTTGAAGGACTGTGATTCATATTGGCTTTTCAGATCACTGTCCTGTTTTGTTTCGGCCCAATCTCCTCCAAATCTGTTTTGAACAGGATGCAAGGGAAGCTTCACACAGCCCTACCTACCCAGCTGGGAGGGACTTGGGGCTAGGGGCTGCAGGGCCCCAGTAGGGTGAAGGACGAGGCTGTGGGTGACTCATCTGGGGGAGGGGGAGGGCTGCTGCCCTCCATGCAAGGGAGGATACACTTGCAAGGATCTGTGATCCCTGTCATGCTGGGTAACAGGGCAGGGAAGCAGCGCAGAGTGGTGAGCAAGCCTGCTGGTTCCTGCCACATGGCTCTGGAGCAGAGATCCACGCAGGGGGGTCGCCTCACCACCACTGCTCACCCCACGCTGCCCCAGTGACGTGGTGCTGTGCAGGGTGGACAGCGGTGGCCAGGAGACCCTGGCACAGATCTTTGGTCCCTGTGGAGCCAGGTTGCATGTCAGGGCAGTGCTGATTCCTGCCACATGACCTGGCTCCACAAGGAGATCTGGGGCTGCACGGGGTGGGCAGTGGCAGGGAGGAGACCCCAGTGCGGATCTCTGCTCCCTGCAGAGCCAGGTTGCACAGCAGGGCAGTGCTGGTCCCTGCCACATGACAGGGAGCAGAGATCTGGGGCTGTATGGGGCAGGCAGTGGAAGGGAGGAGACCCTCAGCATGGATCTCTGCTCCTTGCAGAGCCAGGTCACATACCACAAGTTGCCCAGCCCCCGGATCAATTCCCCAACCCCTGGTTTGATTCCCCAGCTCCTTGTTCGATTGCCCAGCCCCCAGTTTGATTCCCCCAGCTCTTTCTGGGGGTGTGGGCCCCCAGATTTGTGCACTGTGCAGGCTGCCACTGCAGGCGGGGGCCAGCAGCAACAGCGCAATCTTCCCAGTGCTTGGCGTGGGCTGCGCCAAGCAGCTGCTGCTGTGAGCACCGCAGCAGCCTGTTGAAACCTCGAGCGCAGATCAGGGGCCCGTGCCCCCCAAGGTAGAGCTAGGGAAATGATCAGAGAGCTAAGGAATTGAACCAGGAGCTAGATATCAATATTAGAGCAGTCATCCCCAACATCCCTCTTCTCAGTTTTTGTTTCCCTGCAAGCCCAGCTCTGAAACTCCAAAATTCTCGAAAACATTTCCAAAATATTTTGGAGCCTTCCGATTCATTTCAGAGCTGTTTTGGAGCCTTCCGTTTCAATTTGGATTCAGTGTTTCGGGTGCCAAAATGGCCTAAAACACCTCCAAAACAAAACTGCTGAAATTTCGCACAGCTCTAGTATTTTCCACCACAGGGGTGTTAATGCGTGGCCCACAAAACCGCTACATCTGACCTGCTAGGCTACCGGTCAGTTACTTTAAGTTGGGGGAATGCAAGGGGGTGGCCTCCTTAAGAATCTGAGATCCTTGGATGCTGTGGACATGATTGGCAGCAGGAGGACATACAAGGGCAGACACAGCCTCAGTCACCTGCCAGGTGCTTTGCCCATCACCACCATGGCAGCCCCAGCTTCTTGGAAACCTGCTCTGCTGCTGCCACTGCATGTCTCATGACCTATGCCTCATGCCAGACCCGGAGCAGTCATCGATGCATGCTCCATGCCAGAGTCAGAGCTGCTGTCCCTGAATGGGATCACCACAGGAGCCGGAGCCACCACTGCTATAGTTTACACCAGGCAGGAGCTGCAGCTGCCAACAACAAAGCCACCCATGCACTGGACTGAATGTGCCCTGTGAGGAGCCCTGCAGTCTGGATCCAGCCTGGGGCAGGAAATGAATTTTACACCCTTGATTTACACTCACCTAACTCAGGTTCATTCTCCAAGAGTCTCATGTAGTAAGAAAATCCCAGGGATTGTTTCTTTCACCTCCACATTCACCTTTGTGTTCAACCTTGCAAAGCAAATTTTTTCCTTTCAGCACCAAAATGACACGTCAAAGCTTTTAAAAATATCACACATTATTCATATGGTAAATAAAAAATTGATCGCCTCGAGGTCTAGAGATAAGGTAACGCTGGTAAAGTGACAATTTGATTTAGATCAGTCATTCATGCATACACAACGCCTCGAACAGTTTATGTATCCACACATGACTTAAAGGCCTTGTGATTGATGAGAGAGCAAGATCTAATTGGTGTTTTAATAAATACATTCTGACTTGGTAATCTAGCTAGATTTATCAGCAGAAAATGCCCCTGTCTAAATAAAATTACCAAGGTAAAGCTTAGGAACAATGACAAATGCCATGTAAGTAATTGGCTGTTGTATCAGTGTTGGCAACAGGAGGACATGTAGTAGATTTATTTGCATTGGAGACCAAGTATCTGGAGCAAAAATTCAGCAAGCAAACAAAACTAAGGGGAGAGCTGACAGTTATGTCATTTACTTCAAGGTACTCCGTATGCACAAAGACAGTAGCTATACAAACACAGATAGACTTCTGAATGTAATATCTGGTGTCAAGTGCTGGAAATAAGTTAACATAACCAGTAAGGAAACAGAAGCACATCATTCTCATGTATTCATTTTGCATCCAATCCAATGACCACTGTGAGGCTTTTCACTGAGTACATCAATATGGCAAAATGTAGTTCTGTACAGTCACCTCAGTTAGCTCTGCAGGTAGCCTGGACACAATTGGAGAAATACTGTCACCCTCCACTTTCCATAACTACCTCTCTCCCTTGCACACACGGGTCTGGATGTGAGCACAGAACTCCACAATGAAAACAGCCGGGGTTTCTCTATGAAGGGTCATAACAGGATTTGAGTGACTCTCTTTACAAGTACTACCGATAAGTATGCCGCAAGATCCTAAATTGGATTATGACCCATATCTATCCATATTTCCTGACTTCTCTTTGCACCCCAGGTAATAACTGCCCAGTTCCCTTTCAACCATTTAGTTCATTAACATGACGGGATATAACTGAAGCAATTGTTCTAATTTGTCCTTAGCATGGACTACAACTGTTGTGTTTCTGAATCTGAGGAACAGCACTTAAAGCCTGAAAGCTTGTCTCCTCACTCTCTTAATTATCCAGGATGGTCCAATAAAAGATATTTAGTCACTTTGCAAATCTTACTTCTCACATGCCCCGGACCAGTCTGGTAGCTATGACAGTGCTACCATGTATTTATTAAAATATTTTTCCATATCTACAGAGCAGGAGGACATGACAGTTCAAAATAACCATACAAGTTGTCCTGTTTGGTAATTTTACAGAGAATCTCCTGGTCTTGAAGTCCCAGATCTGGATGCCAGACAAGCGAATGAAAATCTCACCTTCCATTAAAGAAAAAATCCTTCGTGACTGTTCCAAAAACGATTAAAAATCAGATTTTGAAAGGTTCTAAATCCAGAATCAAATTTTAAAAAGCCCAAACTGTTTAACATCTCATGATTTTTAAGCCAATGACCTCCTAAGTTTCCAAGGCCTGACTCATGAATTTTGAACACACGGTGCTTGAGAGGTGGGTTGAAAGGGAAAAATCTCTTGCAATGTCATGAATCCAAATACTAGAGGCATATGCAATGGTAGGAAAAGCCAGGAAATGAAGTTAGTTTCATTATCCAGAGTGAATGAAAACATTATAGGAACAAAAATAATACATGTATTGAAAAGTGTAAATTTTGTAAAATGTTTTCAGATAGTCTTAAGCTGATATTCTTCATATTATCAATACAATAGAAATTAATTGTATATATGACTCTGAACCATTGCCATTTTCCCAGGACTTGGGAAAGCTCTCATGCAGGTCTAAATGTTGCATAGCAGGCCATATGAAACTATGAAAGAAGGAAGATCAAAATTACAGATGACGTGAAAGAACAAAATACAAGATCCAATCTGTTAACAGATTGTTATAAATAAGTAAAACTGGATGTAGTGATAAACACAGTTATTAGAAAGCACTGATCTTAAAGATGCAATATGTTCCTTTCCCCAGGTCATAAATGCAATAAAGACAAAAAACAAAAGCATATACATTCAGACCAGCTGCATATTTCAATAATATAGGAACAGATTTGACATGATCTGTTATTTCATGTTAACTCAACACCACAGGAACTTGGCCTTAGCCATTTAACAGTTGGGGTTTACTTCAGTGAAGTAGGAAGTGGACAGTTGGTTCTGGATGTTTTTTCACAGTATTATTGCTTTTCCCAGAGTAGGAGCCAATGTCATGTTGGCAAGGATGCCTGAATGATACTGCCTGACTCTCAGTGTGCCAAACTGACAGATATCACTTGGTAGAAATTCTTCTGTTCAACCGTATTTTTTAGCTCAGAAAAAAATGTGAACACTAACTTCAGTTATGGTTCTAGTTTGAAAGCAGAACATCCTCATTTTATTTCCGTGTTAGCAGGCTGCTCAAAGTGGTAATGACAAGTATACTTTTTAAAAAATCTACTGATTACACAATAAAGCAAAAGAATCAATTTGTGAAAAATCATGGGTAAAATTTTGCAACTCTCATGTGTTTATTTTGCCTCTGATCTAATACACGTTCCCTTCGATGTATGCGGATTCTTCATATGTGAATTCACTCTTATGCAATGAGCATATTTAGACCCATAATTCATTATATGGAAGGTAAATTTGCTCTTACGTGATCAGCATATACGTGTCCCCCCCAGCAGGTAAGTCTGTGGGGGGAAGGGAAAGGGCCGTGGCCCCACTCAAGCCAGCCCCGGCTGCAGTGGCCCCAGGAGCAGCCAGTGCCAGCAGCCTGCAGGCACTGGGCTGCACCATGCTCCACCTGTCCCCCACCATGCCTGGGCTCTGCTTGTCCGCAATCACCTCTGCTCCTGGGCTGTGCCATGCCCTGGTGCAGGCAGCTGGTGTCAGCTGCTCCTGGGGCTGCTCCAGCATGGGCTGGGGTGAGTGTGGACAAGCAGAGCCCCAGGCGGCGCAGGGCGCAGCACTCACCTCAGCCCTGACTGCAGCAGCCCTGGGAGCGGCTGACACAAGCTGCCTGTAGCTGCTGGGCTGCACTGTGCCCCAAACCCCTCAGGGCTCTGCCTGTCCCCACTCACCCCAGCTCCTGCCGCAGCAGCCCTGGGAGCAGCTGACACCAGCTGCCTGTAGCTGCTGAGCTGCTCCGTGCCCTGATGTTGGCAGCTAGTGTCGGCTGCTCCCGGGGCCGTTGCAGCCAGGACTGGGGTGAGTGCCGCTCTGTTCCCTCTGCTGCCTTGTGCACCCCTCCCCCCACCCCTTCCCTAGTCCCAGCCTCACTCCCTCCCTCATTGCCATGGGAGCCTATCCCTATTTCTTACGCTGTAAAGTGGGTTCACTTTATGCAAATTCGATTTATGCGCTGTTCTCCGAGAACGCATGTACCACGTAAATCAAGGGAAACCTGTACTTACTGAAGTCAATAGGAGTACATTCACTAGGTGCGTGTACATCAGAGCTACCCATGCTAGCTATAAATGTACTAGCTCTGTGTGCGACGGCTGTGTGAGGCTTTGGACTGTGCTTCATATCCGGAGAAGCTTCAGGTGTTTCAGCATCCAAAACAGCATGTCTGGATTGAAGCACTGGCTTTGGAGCCATCTCAGAGATCCGATCATAGGATATAATGGGAAAATCAATGAAATAGCTATAACTGCTGTTTTTTGTCTGTTTGGGATGAAACTTGCAGGGGTGGTAGCCTCTGCTGAGGGCAGGGAGCCTGCCAAGTTTTAAGATCAGTGACGGGACCTGGGGGGAACTGCACCCCAAATTCTTGAAAGCAAAACTCACGTCACATGTGTTACACTACAGGGGCATGAAAACTGTAGGGATGGTGGACCCTGGTGAGGCCACAAAGCACACCAAGTTTCAAGAAGATAGGTGCAGGGGTTTGAGGAGAACTGCACCTCAAGCTGCTGACAGGCAAAACTCGTGCCATGGGTGACACTGTGTGTGTTAAGGTGCAGCGGGGTGAAAGCTGCAGGAATAGTAGCTGCTGCTGCCGCAGCCATGAAGCCTGCCAGCTGTTGAGAAGATTGGTGCAGGGCTTCTGGGTTCTGGGGTCCTGCCCCCCTAGCTGCTGTATGGTGTAACACATAAAAGTGACATGAGTTTTGCTTTCAAGAATTTGGGCCGCAGTCTCCCATGAACTCCTGCACCAATCTTCTTGGCAGGCTTCATGCTCTCTGCAGAGGCTACCATCCCTGCAAGTTTCATCCAAATCAGACAAAAGAAACCCCAATGTTATAGATATTTCATTGATTCCCCATTATACCCTATGGCCGGATCTCCAAGGCAGCTTCGGAGCTGCTTCGGCCGGATCGAAGCAGGAACCCCGTCTGGAGCTCCAGATCAGATTGCTGGTGTCTAAAGCGGCCAGATCTGAAGCCGGATCGAATAGCCGCCTACTCGCATGGGCCTCCTGTGTGCTTAATGGAAGCAGCATAGCCAGGCCAGTGTACCCTGTTTTTCATCAGGCTAATTAACACAGGCAAAACATGATAGTAATGAAACTACGCTCCTTCCAGTACTTGATCTACTGTGGTTAGAGTTAGCTTGAATATCTACGCAGAGCATTTAGTGCCACATAGACAAATCCACGGATTCCAGTTGGTGAAATAGTAGGCCTCATGATTCAGTATGTGTACATGTGGTCTATAAAAGTTATTTCTAAATTCAGGAAACCAGTATGCTCTTTGTTGTTATGGAGACATGTGTTTACTGCTCCACAAATGTTTCCAGCATTGATTCTGGTCACTTGCCAACTTATAATTGTTTCCGTTCATCATTGCTTCAAACTGATGCTTTTCTCACATCTATCTTTATCTATTTAACCATACTGTTTTCTGTATAAGACTTCAGAAATCAGAGCTCTGTTGGGTTTGTTTGGGGTTTTTTTTACCTTTTATTATTTTCTCTATCTTACCAAGGAAAAAATTTCCCCGAGGCAAGATAAAAGACAGGTAAGGAGCACTTTTCATATCTGTATTTCAGAGTCAATGTCTGGTAAGCTTGTGGACTGAAGGAGAAATACAAAGTACCATAGAGCATGTCTTATAGAAAGAGCAGCCAAAGTTTGACTATATTCAGCACATCTATTACAGCAAATTCAAAAGCTGAATTTAGTGCAAGCACATTCCCAGTTCCACACTTTGCTTTCCAGACAATATTTCTGGGTATAATATTTTGATACAACTCCCAGGAGTATGGCATTTAATGGCTTTTTCTGGGGAAAAGCATCTTGGTATAAAAAAAAGACAGAAAAATTCTTTCTGGGAATTCTATTCACTTCCTCACTGAACAAACTCACACAGACTTTTAATGAAAATGTTTGCACCGAGAATTAAATATCTGCTTTTACAAATACGATGGTCTTACTTCCTCAGTTATATAACTGCCTCCTCTAAATTTAGCCAGGTCCCTAATATAGTTTGGGTTTCTTATTATTTTGATTGAACGTAAGCAGTTAGGGTTAAAGAGAAAGGGCTTGTCTACTATTTTCTGAATAATATCTTTGAATTAACAAAAGAACAACTCTGACTTGCATTGTCTTCCTGTCACACAAAATATGTGAACTACTCCAATGGGACATTAAATCAGCTAAGGACCAGAAACCAGTGAAGTCATGAAGATTGCATGTGGCCTGATAATTCATAATCATTTTGCATTGACTTGTTGCTGGGGTTTATGAAGAAAGGAATTTAAATCCTCACATGAGCCCTCTCCTCCCAATGGCCTAGTCATAAAATTTTCACCTGTATAATTACTGCATCTCTGTAAAGGAAAAGCTGAATCAGATCCCGAGGTGATGGGCAATGTACTGCAAAACCTAAACTGATAGAGGTACTTTCTCTTGTCTATCAAGACATACTGAGTACAGAAACAAAGGGACTATGAGGCCCTCCCTAGCCTTAGCCAAGAATATTCCCACCCTTGGAAGTGAATTAGGACATGCATATGTTCACATCCCCACTGGGTAACAGCGCCACAGGCTTCTCTGCCTCCTGTCTCCAAGAAATGCCGGATGAAGAGGAATTCGCTGGATTCCCAAAGCTCGGCTTTCTCAGCTGCTTTGCACTACTGGACTGAGGCTCCTGCAGAAGCAAGGATTTGCTTTGTTAACTGCAACTACTAAACTGGCTGCAAAATCAAACTACATGTTTGTCATAAACACTTCTTGGTCAGTATGAATGTCATCAATCATGTCAATGGTCAATGCCCACTGTGTGTTAAGGCACGTAAGTTCCTTTAGCCAATAGCATGCAAGGGAGCGATGTGGTCACTAGGACCGCATCCAGCCACCTTTGATTCCCCACCTAAATGACCAGGTATCCATTCACAGCTAGATCATCTGGGCCGTCTTTGGCACGAGGCCAAGTCAGGGCTTGGACTCAAGACTCAATGGCCAGATCAGGATGCCTAATGTACAACGTCACCACGTCCCCCAACGTCAGCAACATTTCTGCAGTTTCATGTAAACTCCTGATGTCACGTAAACAGGAATGGTCTTAAGAGAAATTGATTTGGGTTTTGTGTAAGCAGGCAGCAACTCTCAACAATATCAAGTTTTGCACAGTGTAAGTTATAGAAACTGTATGGTAGAAGCAGTGGGACACCTTGTTCTAGCATCTTTTGACTTTGACTGCTTAACTTTGCACCTTTAGCCTTTTTAAAAATTTTTAATTTAGTATTTTTTTAACCAGGTTGGGATGATTATAACTGAGGATTCAAAGCACACAAACACACAAAATAAGCAAAAACTGGAATTTAGGGGAGGTCAATATTATTATCCTTATCTACATATCAAGAAGTTAAACCACTATAGGTTCATTTACTCATCCAAAATTAGAAGGCAAAATAATAGGCGAGCCTGGATTATGACCACCAAAAATAACATGTTTGATTTTACAGTTGATTGTGCCCATTTAAGATTCATGCTTAACTTTCGGTATCCCATCTGAACATTTACCATTTACAAGGAACAGGCATGCTGCTATAAAATTCCAATTAAAAAGAAACAGATTAGAAATGGATAACAGATGGCTTTGATAAGATGGAAACCTCTATTTTGGAATTTTTAAAAATTAGGACTCAAGAATTGAAAAGGACTCTAGAGATACAGAGTCATCGTGTCAGCCCATGTTGTTCCAATTAATTGCAATAAATTGCTAATTTCAAGTTATTTTAAGATTGATTATTGCACTAAACATAATGGGAAATAGTTTCTTGGGATTTTTTCCAATGATTATTTATACAAATTCAAAGGACTCCCTGCTATATGAGAAAGAAAGGAAGAACAACCAAAAGACAGACCGATTTCTTCTGTGTCTTGTTTTATATCTACTTTAAAGTCAGGCCTTCTAATTGACTTCAGGTTTATGGAATCAGTGTTTTCATGAGTATCAACTAAAAAATATTTTTAAAAGGCATCTTAGATTATTATGGTAATCCACTTCCCCCTATACATAACCTTTTTCTCCTAGATGTAGGATTTCCAGAAACCACACAAATAATGTCTCCTTTTTAATAAAAGCTAATGCCTACAAAGAATGTTGTACTTTAAACCAGAACTGCAACAGGAGGAGAAGAATGAACGGCAAAAAGAATCTTTGGGGGCTGCCTGCCTTTATTATGTTATGGGAAAGAGTTGTTTTGAGATATGCCATGGACGTTTAAAAGAAATGTTAAACCATTTTACATTCAGAGAAAAGGCAAGGATTAAAATAGTCCTAAATTAGTGTTTATGCAATAGCATTGCTTGAACAGCACCATGACAACATGCTGGGCTGACAACTTACACATCAAGTATATCCCAGACCAAAGCAGGTGTTTTGCAACTGAAATGTGAGCAGAGAGAAGAAACCACAAGGCTTAGGATTCAATCCTGCTGTTCAGAAAATATTCCCACTGTTAAGGACAAAGGTCCTCCTGAGCCTAGCAGCTGAGAGGCTTAGTGTGCTTCAGGAACAACAGTTTCTGTAGCCTATTGCACAAGATGGAGCAATGTGGCTGGCATTACAACCAACCACTTTTGCCTCCATTGCCCAAGTAGCCAGCTCCCCATGTATACTAGTGCTGTACGAAACAGCTGTGTTTCGATTCAGTTTTGGATTCGGCCGTTTCAGAGGAGAGCGATTCGTTTCAGTGTTTCAGATCACTGTCCTGTTTCGTTTCAGCCAAATCTGTTTTGGAGATTTGGCTCTGCTGAATCTCCTCTGAATCTGTTTTGAATGGGCTGCAAGGCAAGCTTCACGCAGTCCTACCCAGCCAAGTGGGGCTTGGGGCCCCAGCGGGAAGCAGGATGGGGGTATGGGAGGCTCATCCAGGAGAGGGCCGCTGCCCTCCGTGCAGGTGAGGAGACCCCCGTGCAGATCTCTGATCCCGGTCACACTGGGTCATGAGGCAAGGAAGCAGTGCAGAGTGGCAAGCAAGCCTGCTGGTCTCTTCCACGCAACTCTGCTCCGAGGGTCACCTCACTGCTGCTGCCCACCCCGCAATGCCAAGAATCTCTGCTCCCTATGGAGCCAGGTCACGCGGCAAGGACCAGCACTGCTCTGCTGTGTGCCCTGGCTCAACATGGAGAAGAGATCCATGCTGGGGTCTCCTCACCACCGCTGCCTGCCCCATGCAGCCCTAGATCTCTGCTCCCTGCGGAGCCAGGTCACATGGCAGGGACCAGCACTGCCCTGCTGTGCAACCTGGCTCCACAGGGAGCACAGATCCAGGGCTTCATGGGGAGGCCAGACGCAGCGAGGAAACCCTGGTGTGGATCTCTGCTCCCAGAGGAGCCAGGTTGCGTGGCAGGGACCAGCACTGCCCTGCCGCGTGACCTGGCTCCACAGGGAGCAGGGATCCAGGGCTGCACAGGGCAGGCATCAGCAGCGAGGAGATCCCAGTGCAAATCTCTGCTCCCTGTGAAGCCGAGTCGCATGGCAGGGCAGCAGCGTACTGCTGTTTCCCTGCAAGCCTGGCTCTGAAAATCTGAAATTTTCTGAAACATTTCCAAAACATTTCAGATGCCTTGTTTCATTTCAGAGATGTTACTGAGCCTTCTGTTTCAATTTCAATTCAGTGTTTCGGGAGCCGAAATGGCCCCAAACACCTCCAAAATGAAACTGCTGCTGAAATTTCACACAGCCCTACTGTATACCTGGGTTGACTGGGTGTATAGCCTTTAACACAAGTCTATATTAGACATCAAACTGGAGTCACAGTGAGAGGCCTTAACCCAGGGGTGGGCAAAATATGGTCCACAGACAGATCCAGCCTGCAGAGAGACTTTGTTCAGCCCACAGTGGGTCCCTCAGTCCTGCCTGGTCCAATCACCATATGGCCCATGATGCATTTCACTGCCCCCTAGTGCACAATGGGGCTGGGGAAGCTTTGCAGCTGGACTGCCTTTCTAGGGAGCCCAGGCAGTGGCGGATCCTTCCCACTGCTGTCCCTGCTGACCATCATTGCTGGCCACAACACCATGGTACTGGTGGGGTCCCACATGCACAGCCCCAGCCAGGGCCCAACCTACCCCATGCCTTCTTCAGACCTCTCCCCAACCAGAGTGCACCAACTCTGGACTAGCTGGGACCTGTGTGCATAGCCCTGACCCTGGCCTACCCTGTATCCACTGCAAACCGCCTGTCAATGCTGAGCAGTGGTAATTACAGCAGCAGCAGCAGCCGCCAGTCAAAAGCTGCTGCTGGGCACAGGGGAAAATTAACCACATCCCCCTTGCCACAGCCAGGCCCTTCTTGCTACAGCCCCCCAGAGCCTGTGCGGAGGCTGCCCTCTGACTCCTCTCCCCTACCATCACCACTGCCTCTGGGTCACCCAGCAGGGCAGCAGTGGCAGCGGAGAGCAGCCATAGGGCATGAGGGGCACCAGGCGGTCACCGCAAAAAGGGCCAGGCAGTGGCAAGGGGGAGGCAGTCACTTTTCCCCTGTGCCCAGCAGAAGTTTTTGCACAGCTGCCACCACAGCTGCTGCCACTCAGCTTGGGTGGGTGGTCCAGAGTGGGTGCAGGGTGGCCCAGGACTAGGGCCGTAAATGCAGGTCCTGGTTGGTCTGGAGTTGGTCCGCTCTTGTCCGGTTGAGTCTGAAGTGGGTGCAGGATGGGCCGAGGCTGGGGCCAGGGCTGTGAACTCGGCTGCTGCTGGGTACTGGTGGCGGAGGTGGGGTGGAGCCGCACGATGCTCAGGCTCTGGGCTCTTGCGGGGGCAAGGAGGGTGATGCTGACTAGCCTGCGATAGTTCCCCAGAACTGCCTATGTGGCCTGCAGGCCCAAATGAATGCCTTCCTCTACCTTAAACACTCTGTCATCCCTTCAGGATTCCTACTATAATCAAGGGGAATTTACCCTCAGCAAAGTTGGTAGGAGTGATCAGTTTTGGAAGTTGGGATGGATGACTAAATAAGTCATCAGTCAATTTGTAATTTCTAAATATAAGAATGAAAACAGAGAATAAATAAAGAGTGCTCATCTCTTAGGCTAAAATGAAACTAGCCTAAGTTTAAAATTAAAAATAGCTCCCCCACCCCCGCAAAAAAATTAAATACAGAGCTAATGGGATAAGCCAAAGGTCCAAATTTGAGAAATACAGGACCAGATCAGCTTGGCCCCCTCCGTGTTTAACATGCTGTACATCTACACATGCGCTTTACTGTGGACTTGACTAATTAGCTCCGCTATAAAGTGTCATTGTCCACATGTCTGCTGGTATTAGGGTGCAATAAATTAATTAACTCCACTGTAAGATGGTACACGTAGACAGTGAAAGGGGCTAGCTGGGGTGCAAGGGAGCTAAATTGCACGGGCTGCCTGCTGCCTAGCCCCTCATTTTAGCACTCTTGTGCCCCAGCCAGCCCCTCCACCTGGCCTGACGCTGCCACCCAGAGCCTGGGGCTGCTCACCCTGGGCCTCCTGTTAGTCTGGGGCTGCTCAGCCCCAGCTCAAACTGCTGTGGTCCTGGGTATACGTGCAGATGCTGTGCCTGAAAGCAGATGACCCTGGCAAAAACTGCACCAGAGTTTATCACATCACCTTAATGGCACATATAGATACACCCACAGTGATATATTAGTATGCAAATTGAGGCTATAAGGTGCAAAGTAACAGGATGCAATAATAACTAGAACACACACTGGTAATAACACACACATTAAGTCATAATGTGTTCTGGAGCAGAAACAAACTGCCTGAAGGAGTCAGGAAGGTTTTTTTTCCCTTAAAAACCAATGGGTCTGAAGTCACCCAAACCTATCATGAACCTACAAGTATGATGACAGCCCTACCTGGGTTTTTACAGAAGAAGGTGATGTTTGAAGGGAAAGGATGCTGTCTGGGCTTGTCGCATTGTAAACCATGATTGTTTTCCTCTCAGGAATTTTATATTTGATCTGATTTTAATTTTAATTTTCAGCAAAAGCCCCGGGAGTCACAAAGATGATTTTTAATACAAAGTCAAAAGAAACAAAGAGCAGTGCATGCAGCTTTCTGCAATAGTCCAGGTGTATTATAGGAAGTGCCCTTCTTCTGAAGCATCAGATCTTTGCCATGGCTAGAGGTAGGCTGCATTACTAGAGATCACAGCTATCCATTTCAGTATAGTAAGCCTTTTCTTTACAACTGCCCATTGTTTCTGCAAAGAACTAGTGATTGTATACATACATGCATACATACCTATACACGTACACACACACACACACACACACACACACACACACATATATATTTAGAGAGAGAGCAGCTTGGAAGCAGTTTCTGTATTTAGCAAGGCCGAGTGTTAGGGAAATCCTCAGGCAAATAATACTCAGATGAGGAATTTCCATTTATGAGGGATATAGGGCAAGTTCCAAGAAACATAGATTATTTTGCAGATCAGCCCTTACGCTGCATGTTTTGATTGTAATGTACTATGCTGGCAATTGCACAAAAACCTAAGTCACACCCCCTGCTTTTCAAATGGCTAAACAAAATGGTTTTTTTACTTCTGGACATTTAGCTACGCTTCCCCCCTCCCCACACACACACTCACTCTCTGCTTCTCAAATGTCTAAACAAAGGGGTTTTTTACTTCTGGACCTTTAGCTACATTGACCATTCTTTCCTATTTTCCTTCTAGCCCCCATATATACCTTCGGACTTTTTGACTGACTTCTTGGCTTATTACCCCACAATCAAACATTTTCACCCTCCCCTGTTTACCTTGTCTACACCAACATCTTAGCTGTCAAGTCTTCCTGCTTTCCCACTATCTCATTATGCTGTTCCAATTCATCTCTACTCTATCTTTATATCATTTTCTGCATCAAGCTGTCCACTGCTGTTGAACCAGAGTGCTCTCTCATGCCCTGATTGTTGCTTCTTCAACTCCATGCTTAAAACTCTCTTCCTACACCAACCATTATATCTGAATCTCCTTACTAATGTCTCCAGCTCTTGAAATGACTGCAGTGCTAATTTGTTTTTGCTTAGGCCACTGACTTGTTATTTGTTTTCTCACACTAAACACACATTTATCATGTTATATACATTAATAAAATAAAAACACTATGCAATAGTCTGTTATCACCGATATGAATCATAGCTTGGAAAACATGTATGAGAGGTAAGTGTTCTGTATCTATAGCTAAGGTATCAATTCAGTTTGCTAGCATGCCAGTCACAAGGACAAGTATCCTCTGTTTAAACCCAGATCAGATACCGGCTGGGATAAGACACCATGACCTCCTAGATTTCATTCCCTTCCATGCCCCCTGCAAAGTGCTGCATTGTATTGGATGAAAAGATAGCTCAATTTCCACAGCCCACTCAAGTGTCTCTGATGAGGATGACAACACAGGTATCAATCAGTGTCATCTGAGACAGCAGTTTTTCGGGTGAGGACACCCGAGTAAACCAAATCCCTAGTCCTCAGACAATAACACTTACTGCTCACTATTGCAATTTCTGCCGTGGTATACTCTAAGGAAGCCACATATATTAAGCACTGTCATGCAGGTAATGAAGAAGTTTGTATTAGCAGCATATAGTTATTAACTTGCAATTAGTTAATTAGCAGCTCCCTTTCCTCCTAAGTCTAGCTCCATTTGCTAAAGATTTCCTTCTGCAGTCTGTGGCAGCATGGATGCTACTGGCAGTGCTGAGAGAAACAGGTGCTTTCTTGATTATCAACAGTGATGTGATGTATGTTGTTATTATGAAATGAGCTGAACCATGGCTTGTGCATCTGGACCATGCTACAATAAGATGGGGAAGAATACCAGCAAATCAAGAAGAAACGTTCCTACTGCTAATAAATGAATATTTTCAGAGAAAACTATTGATAGCAATTGAAAAAAGAAAGTTGTTTAGACGAAACAATTACTTTGGAAAACACTGTGTCTTTTTCTTCGCTGAAACCATTACTAATTTTCTAATTGCCATGGTTTGTTTTCCTTTTCTTCTAGGCTTAGTTTAAATAATGCAATATCCTAGGGTTACCATAAATATTGTACAAAATGAAGAAGTAACCAACTGCAGCCTATGATGGGGAAACATCAATTACAAGCCTAATGGCATGGCTTGTGGCTATAGCATCTATTGACCAAAGAGGGTTTAACTCTGCTTAGTTTTCCACGATCGATCCAAGGCTTCATTTTTACGTAGTTGGGATGCATCCTTGAAGGGTGCCATAAATTATTTCCCGACTTATTTGGAATTAACATCACCACAGAAACATAATTTACTGCAGTACATGCCTAGCCATGTTTGCAATGTGCTCACCGCATACTTATTGCTCAGGATCACACAAAATCTGCTGTGGTCTTTCATTTTGACAACGGGCACTAATAAATAACTCATGTTCTTTGCAGTAGCAGCGCATTTTCAATAGCATCGAACCGAGCCTCATTTTTCATAAGTGACTTCTTAAGAATAACATTGTGTGGCCCTGGCAAATCAGCCAATTGATCGC
The DNA here is from genome assembly GCF_001723895.1 of Crocodylus porosus. Taxonomy (NCBI): domain Eukaryota; kingdom Metazoa; phylum Chordata; order Crocodylia; family Crocodylidae; genus Crocodylus; species Crocodylus porosus. The sequence goes on from NW_017728914.1 coordinate 23,977,407, forward strand.
GAGCACATGGAAGTGTCAGGTGTATGAATCCTGGTGCCATCAACATCCCATAAAAACGTTGTGGGTGGCGGTAACTCATCAATTCTCACTGAGCTGACCCTGCTGTTTGGTGTCGTACTGTGCTGTACTGCCAGAGCCTTGCTTTTGTTCTCCATACATTTCAAATCAATTGCATCTAGATAAACATTGTAGTTACAAAGAAAATCAAAAAGCAAAAGGATGTTAAGCAAGGAGAAGCCCTGCAGGGCACTCTCCTGAAGGAATATTGCTTGTTAACTGGGTGTTTCAAGCATAAATCTGACAAAAGTGCCTCACAAAGCAGTCCATGTCAAGCAGGGAGAGAAAGAGTCCTGAGACTTCACTAGCGTGGACATTACCAAGAGGCTTGCATATAGTATAGTGATATATTAAAGGGGATTCTGGGAAGCCTTGTCTTTAGAGGCAGATGTTCACTTTGTATGAAGTGTCTGAGGACCAGCTTATCCCTGAACATGGCTCAGGCTGGCAGGATCTGTGGAAGACTCTGGAGGTATATAAGACCACTTTCTTTCTGGAAGCCTTTATAGTCTTTTGCTACAGATCTCAGGAGAGAGCTTCCTGCTACCCAGAGATAAACTGGGTTTATATGTGAAAAATGCACCCTGACACAGAGGGGTTGAAAGAAGGCTTTGCCCTAGAATCTGTATCTTGCTGTTTAATGTTGTTGGGGTTTTCCTTCTTTTCCATCCTGCAAGAAGTGCATTGAACTTTAAATGGTTTTGTTTATCAGCCTTAACTTCTACAGCTCTGCATTAAATAAAAAGATGCTGCAGGAGACCCTCCAGATATTGCTTTTTAAAAAGGCAGTTCTTTCAAGACATTTTTAGCACTAGCTTCAAGACCAATTAAGTGATCAAATGTCTGGATAAATTCTAACCGCTCTGAAATAGCAGCCTTTCAGTTCCGTAAAAACAAGGCTCTCAGGGCACATTTAGGAGAGCGCTGCTGCTGATGCAGGCAACATGACAAGGAGAGGAAATACAAAAGCCCTGTTCATTTTCCCTCTCACACGGCAGGTCTCTATGTAGGTCATTCGCAAGCTCTTTCTAACATAGAGAGTCAACGTGAACATACTTCTTTGACTGTACCTGGCTACTTCCCTTTTTTGTAACATATAAAAAAATGTAGGAAACCAAAGTTTTATATACCCTGGAACACACTTAAAGGAAGTTTTATGCGCAAAGGGTATACAGAATTTATTCCTTTGAGTAGCCCATCCAATAAATAAACCAGTAGCATTTGTGAACTGGTTCTGTTGGAGTAAATCCAAGTGGGATCTGGAGCAAGTGACATTTTGAAAACAAATAAAACAAAGCACCTGGGCCCTAGTGATGGAAATGACACTGTGGAAGAACATGAATCAGAAAAAAAATGCTGATTGGAAGGTGAGATAGAAGTGGATTCGTTTACATGAGGTGTCTCCACTCTCTGTTACCTCTCAAGGGTCCAGAGAAGCAAAACAGATAAAGGAAGGGGCATGTATGACTTGATTGATTTTCAGATGCATTGGTTAGCTGGGCAGAGAAGTCAGATCCCTAGACACATGCTAAGTGAAAGGTTACTGATCTTTTCAACTGAATACAGATCAGAGCCAATAACTGGTCATCATTTGCCTATCAGAAACTTTTCTGGATAAATTCCCTCTAAACAATGTCTGCAGGGTAGAAGTCTCTTGGTTTTCTGCATTTAGAGTTTTATATGGCAACAAACACAAAATATTCTGAAATTCTGAAGCTTTTTTTTTTTTTTTTTTGCGCTTCTGGTTTACAGTGTATGCACTGTTTACTGGGATATGTATTTTAGCTGTGTAGAAAGTGTAGAACTAGGATCTTAATAAACAAGATAAGCTCCACCTAACCCTCACATCCTCACCTGTCAGACAACAGTATCTAGTCTTAAGTGCCAGGCAAGCTTAGTTTCATTAGTGGAACTTCATAACACAACTTTGTACTAACTTATCATTAAATCTTCCATAGCAATAGAACAAAACCAACATTATTTTGTTCTTGCTATTAAATGCGGGTCCAAAAGTCAAATAAATAGGGTACAAATCAAATAAAATATGCTATGTACGATTTGACAATGTTTCAAAGAAGCATCACCTATAATTTTTAAGCCATCCAATAACATTTTAAAGCAGGGATATCATTTTTTATTAAATTCTATATATATATTTATTAAATATATGCACACACACACACACAACTACACATACCACACACACAGTAGCATTTGTGAATGGGTTACACACACACACACACACACACACACTGACCATAGAGAAGGTTTCACATTTTTTATTAAATTCCAGAGTTTTTCTTTAATGGGCATAGAGACGAACTGTACTCAGTTTTTGAGGTGGTCCCTCTGGGTTAGGTAAGCTGTGGGAGACTTTATATGCTGTTGCTTATAATATAGTTGACCTGTTCTGTCTTCATGGAAAAACTTCACCAAATTTAATAGAAAATAAAAATGTTTCTATAAAACTTCTGAATGAACTTTTCTATTACAGTAGCTAATAGAAAATCATATCCTACCATTACATTTTGCAGGCAGGTAAAAAAAAAAAAAAGGCCATATAGAGGTTAGCCTTTTCTATTAAATTGTGGAAGTTTTTAGTCATTTTCATGGAATCCTATTGATTTCATCCCTAAAGTCCAAAGAATTTTTTTTTTCATAGGCATATGGAAAACCTTAAAGATTGCCAATCCAACAACCTCAGGCATGAGGGTCATCGAAAGTTTTACAGATTTATTAAATAACAGGAAAGGGAACTTTCTATTAGTTAGAAGTACATTGAAAATAAAGAGAGTAACAAATTATTGCCCTGCTTCTTAGAAGCATGCTTTGGAAGTTAATGCAGACCTAGAAGGGTTTGAGCTAAACTCATTTGAAAAGAAGGGGAATCTTTCTGTTGAGTTAAATCGGCTCTCTCTCACCCCCCAAAAGAATATACCAGACACAGTTCTAGGTTATCAACAGATCTCTTTATACTGTTTTTCTGTGGAAACTTGCTCTGTAAACTAGCACTCCTCCTACTGCTGTGCAATATCTGTATGGTAGATTATTAAGCAGACAGATTTTAAAGGAAACATCTTGGAATACTAATTTAGATTGGGTTTATTGCAGTTTGTGTCTGAAGATTTTCATACCAATTCCTTGACATAATTGTGTTCATCTTTAAAGGGGATATTGGTAATTGTACCCTGAGTACTATCATACAGTAACCAGCATTTTCTTGCACAGTAACCCATAAGAGTGCAATACACCCTTGAAAAGGAAAGAAGCAAGCCCTAGGTAGTAATACATTACCATACAGTTTACATCTTATTCATGGCAAAGTGATTGGAAAGTAGTTTTCTATTTTTCTTAAGTACCAGAACAATGAACAGCGGATTATGCTCCCTCAGTCTGTTTGAAACTGGGAGGGAGCTAAGCTGAGCCCAACCATATTTGCATTTTCTTGATTTCTTGTGTTTTGCTTTAGGTTTGAACAGAAGTGTTTGCAATGCACTTTCTGGAGTGACTGAAATGTATTACTTTCATCTTAGCAGTTTGTAGCATAAATTACAGAAATCTTTTTTATGCAACTTCTACAATGGAGCCCTCAACTCAGTAAAAACCCAGTCTGGACTCGCTTCACCTACATTTCCATATTCAGCCTGTCAAAACTAAATGAAACAACATACTGCCTGACCTTCAGATCTTTTGCCAACGAATATGCTAATGACCCAAATATAGAGGAGAAATTGGGATCTCAAATAATGCTGAGTGAACTTTTTCAAATATAAAATGAATCACTCCAAACTCTGACCCCAAAATAAAACCTAACCCAAAGCACACTCTTTGTGCAATCTGAAATAAATGTGCATAACTATTTATGTCACTTACTGGTTTCTCTTTTTATTTCCACTGCTCACTGGGACTGGGAAAGAGAGAATTAAATTACCAAGAAATAATATTTTTTTCTTGTTTATTTCTTCAGCTTGCCTAAACCAAGAGATCATTTTTGAGATCCTACGACAGTCTCAAAACTTGCTATTTTCCTTAGGACTTCTATGGCACCTGCAAAATACTATTTAAGTCTTACCTAGAAATATCTAGAACAGGCTTTACACAGCAGGAATAATTTCGGAGGAGGAAACTGAGGCACAGAACTATGTTTGATGAGAGTCCTCCAGTACGTCAGTCTATATCCAGCACCCATCACAGAACATACTGGCTTTCATTGAACACAGAAAGCCAACAACAGTGCCAAAACTTTGTCAAAAACAATTTTCTACTGGAAAATGTTTTATGCTGATTTGCTTTAGTGAAATTGTATACATTTTAATGGAAATTCATGAAAGGAAAACATTATTCAAATGATTTTTATTCATGCTTTATAACAAAATTTAAAACTTTCAGAAGAAAAGCAGTGGCTTGAAACACTTATTTCCAATTTTAATGTTCCTTTTTTTAAAAGTTTGCCTTATTCCATAACTTACTAGCAATCCTTCCCCCTCACCCCATATCTCTGTTTCAGGGGTGTCAAACTCACTTCCAGCACCAGATGGGATCCAGACCATGGGAGTTCCTCATAGACCAGATCTGGCCTGGGGCATGGAGCAGTGGTGGCAGAACGAGCAGCAGTGGGTAGTAGTGGCATGAGCGGCCACAGGCCAGGCAGCTGTTAGCATGACAGAAGTGCACTAGTGGTGGCAGATAAAGTTGCTACAAGGCGACCAGGGGCTACAGTCCTCATTCATCCCCCTGCTGCTAAGTGCCCTGTCCATTAGGGTCCCAGATTCTGTGGCAGGGCACGCCACTGCTAGCCACACCCACAACATCCTTGGCCTGCCAGTGTGTTTGACACCTCGGCTCTCTCTCATAAGAAATTTCAAAAATATTTGTTTTTATTCTAGTTTGTATCAACAACAAGTTTTGAAATGCTGACATCCTCCCCCTCCCCCCCAAAACAGAAATTGGGAGTTTTAGCCAGCTCTAGTTTACACTACTTATCCAATCATTAAAAGAAAATTGCCTAATCATTCCTTCTTTGGGGCTCTCTCATGGGGAATGCCAGTATTTTAAATATTGAATTGCTATGCATACCATATCAGCAATTAGCAATTAATAATAAAGAGTCAAAATACTATGAATAAGGATGCTCCTCTGAGATTTCCAGCCCATTTTTGCAGACTTAAAAAGTTCTGTTAATTTGAATCAGGTATATCCAAATATTTGGATATCTAGGTCCCTTAAAACAAGTCCCCTGCCTTGGTAGGAAGTCTTGGGGGTGGAGAGGAAGAGAAGGGATAATGGTATTGGAGTTATCTCCTAGCTGCAGCTGGAATTGTTACTCAGCTCAAGCAAATGACTTACTTATTCCATCAGTTCACATATCAACACCTAGAGGCCCTATATTCTACTCATGGGTCATTAGCTGCTCCTGTTCGCTTTCGAGTGATCACCTGTGGCCACAAAATGATCATTCGTGCTACAACCCATCATCTATCTCAATCCACATTATGGACAACCTATCTCTAGAACTGTATGTACAATGCCCTCTCCAGACACAGGCTCCATATAAATTACATCAAGAAAGGCGTCCTGCTGACGGCAGGTATTTTGCACAATGTCACCAATCCATCCAGCGCAAAAAGGATATAGAAGGGAGTTTACTGACATATTGTCTGACATTGTCGTGATCCATGAGTGGCAGAGAATAGACACCCTGTAAGTAGGCAGAGTTCCATCTGGCAAAAAGATGGCTTTAACGAGTGCCAGTGTAAAATGACAGATAGTAATAGAAACTAGAAAGTCAGATTGGAAAATTAGCTTTCCCAATTTCACATCTGCACAATGGGGGCAGCTGCCAATCACTGTCTCCAGAGGGAGGCTTATCTGGGTTTCCGACCACGTGCAAAATCATGTTCCTCTAACTTAAAAAACAGCATGAAAAAATGAATCAGTCTGTTAGGGAGCTTTAAACAAATGTGTGGATGAGAAACAAGCTGTCACAAATTGGCAAAGAGAATGCAGAAAATTAATGTGAAATGAAAGCTGCATTTTCCAATGAAATAAAGCAGACAATTAACTCTTCCTTCCCTCACAACATTACAAAGCATTTAAACTCTTGAAGCACTGCCTGGAAGTGACTGAGCACTGCACGCTGTATATATACACATTGTGCAGGGGGAAAGAGAGAGATTTAAAAATGGGTGACCAGATTAAGCAATTTGTTACCATTAACCCTGACATGTCTTTCACATAATACTTTGTTAACAGCATAATTAGGCACAGGTCAATCTGTCACTGTCATTCTCTTTGTTTTTAGAGTGAATTTAGGAGGGAGAGGGCTTTGGATGCTAGGTGTCAGGTTTTACCATATTGCCCTGCTCACTATTCTCAGTTAAAGGGACCATTTTAAGGCTAAGAAACCACACCCAGGATCTGTCATTTGCAGAGCCCAAACTGACAGAAGTATCAATGGTACTTTTCTTAATCTGTCCCTTTGAGACTGAGCTGAGATCCACTTGGTCTTTCTCATAATGTGTCAGTATAGCATTGTCAGGTACTACAGAACCAGATGGATCTTAAATTTGTAATTCCCCCTTACCCATATTTTTAAAGCTCCACCTCTTTTTCTGTGCTTCCATCTCTTTCCTTCCATTCCAAGCAGTCAATCTCAAATTTGGTCCAAAAGGAGATTCAGGCATAGGGTTCTCTGGTGTTCACGACCATGGATAGGTATTGCATTCATAGTGTTAAGTATTAGGGGTATGCGAAGTGGGCCCTATTCGATTTGGATTTGGATTTGGCCCAGTTAATTCAGCTCACTGTCCCCGATTCTATTTGGCCGAATCTGAAGATTTGATGCTGATTCAGACTCAGTGATTCGGACATAGACTCAGCTTTAAATGTTTTTTCTACGTACCTTGAGGTACCAACATGGCTCGTGAATGCTGCAATGCTGGAGCAGATGGAGCATCCCACAGGAGTGTGGGGGCCCACTACGTGCTTGGTGGCGAACCCAGAAGTCTGGGTCTGCTGGGGAGCCTGTTGGTGGGGGCTGCCCATGCCTCCCTGGCTTGGAAATCAGCCACAGGGGGACCCCAGGTGCCCCCCCCCCCGACCCAGGAGGGACCAGTCACCAAGCTGGGGGCGGGGGTGCAGGGAGACCTCCCTGTGTACTCCCTGGTGGACCTGGAAGTGGACTGGAAGTGCTTCTAGTCCACTTATGGGTCTGCTCCCGGGAACCCCCCATGCTTCTGTGGAACACCCCATGCACCCCACCATTGCAGCATTCATGAGCTGCCTGCTACTTAGAAGTATGTACAAAAAAACATTTAAAGCTGTGTCTATGTCCAAATCGCCAAATCTTTCCAAATTGATTTGGAGGGTTCCTATTTGATTCAGAGAGATTAAAAGGGTCTTCTGATTTGATTTAGATTCAGAGATTTGGCCACCGAATTGGGCCGAATCTCCATCGAATTGAATCAGAGACTGAAGCTTCACACAGCCCTACTAAATAGACACCCTTGTAGTGCTACAAAAAGCAACCATATGACATGTCAAGCTGTTAACAGCACTACAAAGCTACTGAAAGTGTTATAAATTATTAGAGACACAAGGATTTCCTAGAGTGTTAGAAGGTAATCACCCTAAGTAAACCTTGCCTCTCACATAATTTCTGGACCATCATGGCTACAACATCACTCTCATGCCACAAATTATTAGTACTTTCACAGAGTTACTTCTTGACAGCATTATAGTTTGTAGTGCTGCATGTAACACCTGTATAGATATATGTAGTACTACAGGTGTCACTAGTATGCCCAGTGTCCCATAGTCCACTCTTCTCCCTCAACCTACCTACAACAGGAAGGGAGGGAGGAAGACTGGCCGACTCCCTAGTGGCAAGCTGTCAGAAAACCCTGCTGGGGCCCTACTACTGCTGCTACTTGAACAATCCCTGCTGGAGCCATTTGAATATGTAGGGGAGGCATTCCCTGCAGCCATTTGCACAGTTATGGCTCTGTCCATAGCTCTTCAAGTGAGGGATGGGGGAGCAATTCCTGCTGCTGGCAGGGAAAAGGGCAAGTTGTCAGTGACTAGGTTCCCCTAAGGGGAAGGAGAGCAAAAAAGCAGCCCCCTACCATCCCTGGCAGCTTGCCTTTGAGGTAACTTTGTAGCTCACCCGCCAAGGGACTGCAACATCTGTATGCCACCACTGCACTCCGTTTTTGTAGTGCTACAAAGTGCCAAGAGACTACAAACTACCACCTGTCCATGCTCAGGATGGTTCACTCTTACAGAATGGAGTTGTGCAGAGGACCGTAGCAAGGAAAGGAAAGCAACAGAAGCCCACCTACCACCATTATCTACCACTCACTCCACCATCACCAAGACTTCTGGGTAATTACATTGCCACTTTATGGAGGGGATGAACGAAAAAAGAGGCTTTGTAGTCTTGTCACTTCTTTTCTGGAAGAAGAGTGAATGAGTATCATAATGACCAACAACCACTTGCTTATTTCCTGTTTAATATATTGTGGGAACTTTGCCTGATGTCCTTCTTCTGGCCTCTAGACCTTCCACTGACATGGACATGTGGCTTGTTGGACCTAATCTAAGAGTATTTCTGAACAGCCAGTCAGCTGCATGTTGACAAGAGGATCTAAAAATCCATTTTGAAAACTGCATGACTGCAAGCCCTTGTCAAGCATTAACACCCTAAATCTAATACAAATGCAGTAAGTTAGTTACTGTGTGATATGAAAACCATGAATGAAGATGCATATGCTGGCACTGGAGGAAGCACCATTGCTAATGGCTACCATGTAACAGTATTACTTAATCTCATTGTCCTAATTCCCATCAGAATTAATTTCTCCTATAAATGCAACATTTGGAAAGCTGTGTGAAATGTTTGCAGTGAAACCAAGTGGCACTCCCATAATTTTAAAGAAATTTAGATTCTGCATAGTGAGGACAGATTCTCCTTACCTTTCCAATCAGTAACTGAGATGACAGAAGAGGAAGCATGTATTAACAGGACCAGACCTCACTGCTTTTGTGCTGTTCTCAAGGCAGTCACTGAAAAATAGGTGTCACATATCCACTCCCAATCCACACACTCCAGTCCCAGAACTGAGGCTGGGAGGATGCTCAGAGATCTCCAGCACCCTGAATATCTTCACTAGCATCTTTCAAGGTCTGAAGCATGGGGAGAAGGATCAGATGAGTGAGGCTTCTTTTTTCAGTGGCAGCCTCAACAGCAGTGCAAAGCCAACATAGATGAAAACCAATACATGTCTGGGATGGCTTAGACAGGGAGGAACCTGCCTTGGGCGGGAAGTCAGGGGTGGGCAAAATTCAGCCCGGGGGCCAGATGTGGCCCACCAGGCCATTCCATCCAGCCCATGGGGCCCCTAAAAACTTTAGAAAATTAATATTTCTCTGCCCCTATCTGCCTATCAGGCAGCCCTCTATGGCTTGCCAAAACTCAGTAAGCCGCTCTCTGCCCAATATAATTGCCCACCCCTGGACTAGATAAACCTTATGTGATCCCTTTCAGTCCTACCTGTATACAACTTTATGTGCCCAAAGCATCGACAAATTTGGCCTTAAGTTTTCAAAGACATGAATCGGCTTATAGTTATGCACAGGTGATGCCGAGTACTTTGAAACTCTGAAGCAGAGGCTGTCTTGTGCTAGTGCAGGGCTGTGCATAATGGGGTCCAGGTCCAGGCTATGAGCTACCAGGTGTTATTACAATACATATGACCTGCCCCTTCACTTCAGCATGGTTTGGATCAGACTGCAATAACATTTGAAATTTTTGATGTGGCTTCAGTGTGAAATCAGCTGAAACATGTTTCCTGCAGCTGCAGGTGCAGTTTTGGCAGCAGTTCAGAATGAAATGGGAGAGACTTTAAACCCAAAGAAAACATTCTCACATTCCAGCATAAAAGAAAATTCAGATATTTCTGCAGCTCTGAACATTTTCAAATATTCTATACAGTCCTGATGGAGAGGCAGTGGTTGTTCTGTGGATACATATGTATAATTCATATTCACAATTCCTGGAGTTATAGCTATATGTATGCACGATAAGGGAGATGACATCCCTGTGTCAGAAACTAGGAGACTCTGATACTTTGGAAATGCTATGCAGGAAGAATTTCACTGTTCTTGTATCTAGCAAGGTGTCTCAGGCTGTGATAGTCATAACCACCAAGTTCGTTTGCAGCATCCCAATAAGTAAACGTAGAATCAGATACAAGAACTCCAACACCTCATAAATGTGACCTTTTCATTAGTCTGCATTCCAACTGGCTGCTCATTCCAGCTTCCCTTTAGGTGATAAAGAGGCCACAAAGGGTATACCCAACTAGTCAAATTACAAAGATACTATAAAGGTCAGAGTAGCAAAGACTACTGTTATCTTTCACTGACTGATGCAATTTGAACATCCTCCCCTACCTTACTGATCATGACAACAGACGGGAAACCAGGACTGATTCATTCTAATCACCGTGATTGCACAGGTACAGGGAGCATCCTGCTCAGAGCTAAAGTTCCCTTGATGGAAGAATAAATAATGGAGCATTTTGTACATCACTTTATTATCTCTTTATTTATACACTCAGAGTCTGGCCAAGCTGCACTGCTCTCATTGTGAAGCTGTCCTTGGCTGGTCCCAAACACAAATGATACCAGCCTAAGGGTGCCAAGGGACTTTCTAAGCAGCATGGTCCTTTAGATCTTGAGACACATGGCCCTTAGCTTGCTAGGAATGCTTCCTTCATTAGTGGCTGAGAGTGGGGAACAGCAATCACTATAGCATCTTTGTGCTACTGGGAGTTAATCTTACAGAAGAGGAAACAACTGTGTGGGGACAAAGGGCAAGAATTCAGTGGAGAAGAGTAGCTGGAACAGGACCAGGATCCAAACTAGAGAGCATATCAGGCTTTCAGACTGAAATTCAGAAAATGAGAGATGCTAGGGACAGACTGAAACAGTAAAGGAAAATGAGGAATCTGTGTAAGTCAGGAATTGGAACAGCAGAGGTTATATCAAGTCCAGTTTTAGCCTCGCAGATTTAATAGCCGAGCATATCTGGTGACTCAAAAGCTAGGGCTTTATTTGTGTCCAGCAAGGAAGTTTGTAAGAGTTGCAAAAGTTGTTGATATGGAACCGTATCATTTGAAATGGGGATTTTCTATTTAAATGTTATCCCTTCACAATAACCTTTGCCATAACGGAAACACAAAACTGCACCTGTTGGTGGCCAGCCAGGGTGTAAGTTCTAACTGATGATACTAAAATCACAAAAAATTAAGCACTCAATTAATCTATGCCAAAACATGGGCATTTTCATTTCTTAGCTCTATCACCCATTAGTTTTTAATCTTTTCTTCCTATTATATCTTGACTTTCAGACTGTAAATGAAGACTTTTCAAAGTTTATTGCAATGGAGTCTAAAGCAATGGGATACTGATGCCTCTAGGCACTTCCACAGTATAAAACATTAACATTTATTTTATATGTTTCTAATTATTATCTTTCCTAATTATATTTTGATTTTAGGGTGGGGAATTCCAATGACTGCCTAAAAGGTAGTGCAGATAACATCTGCTGGGCCTAAATAAAGTATATAGGCATGGTCATTGTGTACACAGGCTAATCAGAGTAAAATGGGTCCTTTTCAAGTGACTGATTGCAGATGCTTGTCTGAAAGGGTTAACATTTGCAATGCCAATAATATTTGTCATGTCTGTGGGCAGCACAGAATGAAGATCCTACCCAGAACCCCGCTTGTTCCTGGAACTTTGCCCCAAAGAGCTAGTAAAAAATATACTCAGTGAATTTCTGACTGGACTACTTTGAATTTTCAGATTTAAATTTAACTGATTAGCTTCACTTCTAATACATAAATACTGTGTCAAACATGCCCATGAGTCAGAGGACTGCACATCTGAAATGACAAGGCTGCCTATGCCCACAGTAAATAAAGTGCAGCTAGACACTAAGCCTAACAGGTTTTGCATAAATTTTGGTGACAAAGTATTTAAAAAGTTAAAGAATATAAATAGGAAAAAGGTTTATTTGAAGCGAATTTCCTATTTACATTCTTTAATCTTTTCTATACTTTGTCACCAAAATTTATGCAAAACCTGTTAGGCTTAGTGTCTAGCTGCACTTTATTTACTGTGGGCATACGCAGCCTTGTCATTTCAGATGTGCAGTCCTCTGACTCATGGGCATGTTTGACACTGTACTGCTGTGTGTGTGTGTGTGTGTGTGTGTGTGTGTGTGTGTGTGTGTGTGTGTGTGCGCGCGCGCACACACAACCCACTCTGTGCTGGCTCCTATTCCACACACCCATTCTATCTCCAGGTGGCTTCTCCTTTCTTTATTTTCTTTTGTATTTCCAGCCTTGGACCGCTAGGTGCCATCAGTGCACTTGATCTGAGCCCATAAGAAGCCCATCTAAACCAGGAACTAAACTAGTTCAGGGAGAAGAGCGCAGAGAATCCTTTGCTGGCAGATCTGTGTATGCTGGGAGCTGTAACTTTTGCACTAACATAGGCACTAAATGCCTCCTGATTGGAATATCATTATATTTGCATGCATTAAGGTTTTATAAAATATTGAAACATGTGTAACTACTTAGTGGGAATGATAAATGGGCAGTGCCATTATCCTCAGGAAAAATCAAATACTGCCTTACAACAGCCATTATAGACTAGATGCTTCAATTTTAGTCCCAAAATTTATCTTTGATTGCTTTTTAAAATATTTTGTATTATTAATAAAGGGCAGGTCTCTCTTTAGGAGTGCCTGCTTTTTTCAAAGCTGCCTGAGAAATCTCCAATAGCAACAGGCATATTTAAATTATATAGACTCTTTCCTTATACCTCTTTACTTTGTTTTCACCATTATACAAACCATGTTATCTTTTGTTAGTATCTTAAAATAGGTTGTTAGTTAATAACGTTTTATTTATTGTCTTTGGCATCATAGTGCTGTACTCCTCTGGCCAGTAAGATAAGAAAAATACCATCAACAATTTCTAATGTGACTTTGGGCAGTAAAATGAAAAAAAAGTGAACTGAGAATTTCATCTTGGTTAAAGTTATTTTTTCGCAGCCTTGCTACACGTGCACGGCAGGAGGTGTGATTATGGGATACCATTGCACAATACTGCTGGTGCACAGGGATCCTGAGTCTGGGCTCCCTTTGCACTACCAAGAAGCAAGTTCCTGTGGCTGGGAGCCCCTGCAATTGATGGGGCTTCCAGACACGTGCCACCCCATGTATCCATGTGACTGGGACATTGCAACAGTGCCCCATGGCTGCTGGGACCTAGACTCCGGCAGCTGCAGATATTGGGTCCTGGAAGCTGTGGGGGGCTGCCAGAGCTGAGAGTCCCTTCAGCTGTGGGACTGCAGCCCTGGCTGTGCATAGTGCACCCCTGCAGCTGGGTGCCCATAGGGGCACACCCCAATACGTGTGCAAATTAAAGGTGGATGACAACCAGCTATAGGTATTGCACATTTTCCAGCAATAACATAGTTGGTTGGACCTTTTTACGGCACACTAGTTAATTTGCATATGTAGGAGGTCTAAATGAACTGTGCAATTAACCCAGTAACTGTGTGATACATGTAAAGTGCAGAGGGGCTTCAGAAACCTTCATGCTTTCAATCCACACAATGAGCTCTGGTTTAGCAGATGCATTAATAAAAGAAACGAAAGGATTATTGCTGTTTCCAGTTGTTCTATGTGTGCCTGCATTATTCCCATTTTGTACTGCACAGAGAAATTGGATCCAGTGACAAGGGTGTTATTTGTTGTTCCATAAGTGAAGTATTAGAAAAAAGATTGAAGATGAATGCCTTGGCTTTGTTAAGTATAACTGTTCAGTACTGGGATGGAATGCAATTTGAGTGAGTTTTCCCTCTCTCTGGAGGCAGAAGGAATTGAGTGGGAGTAAAGGCAGAGAGGAAAGGAGGCCTATAAATCCTGACCCTGTCTTTGTCACTTCTGTAGACTAAGCACAGCAAAGCTGACCGTATTGGGGACCATACGTATTTGCCAGTGCTCCAAGAAGATTTACAAGGGACAAAAATCTAGAAAAGGGGAAGTACTGGGTAAGTGGGGTCTCTGCAATTTCCACTTGTGGTGTGAGGTTTAGGATGTATATGGTCCTTTATATTTTATCTCCATGCACTTAGTGCAGTTCAAGGCAGGGTTTAGCCAAGATGATGTTATGCCATCTTTATGCCCATCAATCTGGGGGACAGAACAGCTCTAATCTTCATATTTTAAAACTTTAATTGCAGGATCTTTATTTATATTACATGCATGCATTTGCAATACCTATAACCATGGGACCTTCGTACCCTTTAGGCGCTACCACAGAGCAAATAATAATGGTAACTGAAAGCAGCCTCAAAGTTAGCAATGCTTCTTACATTTGTTTTTTATTTTGTGTCTGTTTTAAAAGGAATGCCACATAAACGTCTAGAAGACCAGCTAATTTAAACACAATCCATGAGTTTGGAGCAGAGAATTTAGCAGAGCTTTTGTTCTTTTCCAAACACCCCACAGCACCATTTGCAACAGGAGTCTTTCACATAGAATTAGGAGGAACAGTAATTACAAAGGATGGTTTCACAGACACTATCTAAGAGTGTCTGAGGAAGGGAAGATGATGATCTGTAGCAGCCCCTTCTGGTTACCCACAGAGAGGCCATCAACTAGGAAAGTAGGTCATGCTTAAAAACATATCAAACCAGCACATTTTAACTAACATATTTCTAAGCACTAGTGCAGACAGGAAACCATTTAAGATATAGGGTGTGTGTAGATGAAACAGGGGCCCCAAATTGAAGCGGTGGGTTTTAAAAAACACTGCTTCAATTTAGGGCTGATTAACCCCCCATGTCGTGCACACCACCCACTGACTTACCTGCCTTTCCGGCAGGGAGGGGAGAGCGAGCTGCCAGCAGGTGGAGCGGTCCCCAGGCTGCAGGCGGGTGGCGGAGATTGGTGCTTCCCTCCATGGCAGTGGTAGCCCCCTCCCAGGCGGCACCTGCCCGCAGGCACCCAGCTCAGGTGATCCCAGGGGGCACCACAGCCACAGAGGGAAGCATGAGACCCTCATGCAGCTCAGGCAGGCTCCAAGGGGAGGGAGAGGGGCGGGGGGGAAGGTCAGGCTCACCACTTTTCTTGGGTGGAACTGGCTTTCCCGGGCTGCTGCCAGGCTGCCTGCAGGGCTGCCTGCAGAGCTGTGGAGCTGCACGGAGACCAGTGCTTTGCTCCATTGCTGTAGGGGCAGCAAACTAAAACTCCTTCAAGGAGTGCCCCAAGCCATTTAAGTTTGCTGAATTTCCTACAGTGGCTGGAATTAATGTGCAATACATCGCTGAAGCATGCAAACACCAACATCATTAAAGCAGTGCAAAAGCATTTAGCCTGCTTTAAAGTGTCATGCACACATGCCTCTCGTTTCGTCTACACACGACATAGTCCTTAGATGGGAGTCCGCCCCAAGGGCTGGCCTTGTGCAGCTAACACGTATTTAAATGTGACCGCTTTTCCTAGCCTAGACAAGGTCACAGAAAGACTGGTGGTGATGTCTGGCATCTCAGGCAACACTTCCCTGATTCTTAAGAAAGTTAGCTAATTAGTTAATAACAACAATAATAATAATAATAATAATAGTGAATAGCCATCCTTATTCCAAGGGACCTGGAACTACTGTGCTGTTACCTGTATAGCAGGGTCACCAGTCTCAAGTGATTATTCTATATTTGGTCTGTGCACAGTGCTAATCCCATGACTGCTAGTCACTTGAAAGGTAAGGCAAGGTATGGATTACTCGACACAGGCTCTGTCTCTTATATTTTCTCTATAAAGCAATTACTGCTTGCCACTGTTAAAGGCAAGCTATTGGGTAGACAGAACTTTGGTCTGCCCCAGTACAGCTGTTTTTACGTTCTGCATATTCTTATAGTTTGCACTGGAAATCATTGAGACTTACGCACCACAGAGATTCACAGTGTGGACTGCAAAGAAGAACCCTACCCTTTGTTTGGGCAATGAACTGTGCATATAACTGAAATAGCTCATATCAGAAAGTGACTGGTCCAAATCAGATCCCTTGCATGCATCACTATGCTCTCCTCAACAAGACAGATATGGAATACACTTACATTTTACACTAATGTGATTTTATCCATTTATTCAAACATCTTTTATTACTCATTGCTCCAAACTCTACAAGGGGCCTTGAATCTTAGAAGAAAGAAAGCAGGATGGCAGACAAAAAAAGGCTAGTTAGGACTAGGAGTTGACTGATCTGAACTGAGGCATGGTAATATTAATATGTTTTTAAATTTTCACTGAATGCAGCTCCTACAGCTCTATAATGAAAGATTTCCAGTCTCCACTTGACTGGAAAACATCCATAATAAAGCTACACAGGCGATCATATAGTAAAACTCTCCTGAGAAAATAATGCAGGTTTAGTAAGGCAGGGTTTTCAGCTGCTCTAATCATTCTAATTACTTGAGAATGTTTCCTTTTTCCCCTTGCACCCTCTAGGGCCTTTTTGCCTTCAAATCAGCTACAGAAACAAAGTAATTTAGCCAAGTAAAAAGCTTATTAATGCCTGATACAGTTCACTGGCACAAAAAAAAAGCTGGAAAACTAGATTTGAATCCCATCCACTCCCTACACAGGTAGATCTGAAAATACAAACAGGCTTCCTTGGGCGTAGAATACCTCGTCTTGGTGGGGGAGGAGAGATCAGAAGCCCAAAGATCTGCTTTGGTTGGGAACCTACAACGTACAGGGTTGATGCAGCGGGTTCAATATCCAGATGCGACTGTTGAGTCAGGAGTCACAATTACAGCAAGCAATTAGAAGTCCTGACCTAACAGTTAAGAGTGTCCTCAGATGGCTTTTCTCTTTCTGAGAACCTTGTGCCTTGTTAAGTTGCCAGGCATCAGTGAACATGAGACTAATCCTTGCCGGTTTTCAGTACTCTGGGTGCGTCGTGTGCACTTAAAATGAGAAATCTGGACAATGTCTTTTGATAAAGTACATGAACTCATTAAGATCAACCCCATTATAGGTCAGACTCTGAAGCTAAGGTAAAATTATCTCTGAGCTAATTACTCGGATCTTACTTCATTGTTACGCAGGAAACCCAACGCTCCAAATTCTGCTTCCAGCTAAACACCTACAACATGAGAACAAAATCACCAAAATCAATATATATAGTTCATTCTAGATTTTCACCAATGCATTTCTAATCAGATTTAGGTCTGCTGACTTTCATCAATATTGCCAGAGTAAAGATCTGGCAGGATTTCAGGATCTGGCTCCAGAGACAACAAGAAAAAAAAGGCATTCCTGCTTTAGAGGTAAGAAGGCATTTATAATGAAACAAAGGTAGTTTTTAATATTAACAGATGTTTCTATCTCCTCTGTCACCTTCTAAAATTAAACTGTAAGGGGAAGTCATAAATGAGGGAAGCATTTGTAGGGGAGGTCTTGCACATGTATAATATGGACAAAGAATGCCTTATAACGGGCTAGGCGATTTACTCTATAGCTGTGACTTTTATCAGGGTTTAAATTCCAGAAATAAAGTTAACCAAAAAATTTATCAGCCCATCTGATACATTTTAACTGAAGTTTAATGTATGGAGCCAGATTATAGCTATCCATGAAACACAGAAACTTGCTAGAAACTAAAATGGAAGGACAGGCTGGATCTTGTTCACCTCAAATCTAACATTGACAAAGTTCACAGAAAAGTACACCACGGACCCTCTGTAACAGCAGTCTTAGGGAACATCAGATCAGTGTCAGGAAAGCAAGTCTTCTCAATAGCCAAAAGTAGTCCTTCCCTCTGCTGTTGACTGCAATAAGCAGGAATTATCTACACGGAAACAGTTGGCTGCAATATGCTTGCATATTTGTGCAGCCAGAATTTGACTCGCATTACACTGGTGCTTCGATTATATACTTCACTGCAGCATCCCAAGATGATCACTTTGTCTTGGATAGCCTTTTATAGTATTCACTACAGAGGGGACACCAGCTTATTGTGCCATTATCGTGCAGTAATGCAATGCCATAAAAATGTATTACTGTGGGAAAATGTGATCACAACCATTATTCCCAAAGGAAATAATGCCTGGCTGTCATTACAAGTACAATAGCTGTCACAAGCTCTGGTGGGAAATTGCATGAGCTCTTAGGATGGGCTTTCAGATTAATCTGTAAGCAATACGTTGGTATCCAAGTAATTTTTTAAACAGCAGGAAAGCAAGTCTATTTGGAATCTATGTGTGAAGGTTGAATATATAATAAAAATACTACTTAGCATTTAGGAAACATTTTAGATTTTCAAACCTCTTTATAAAATGAATCAATCCTCACAACGCCCATTAAGGTAAATCCTACTACACAAATCCAGAAATTCAGGTAGAGTTACTTGGCCATGGCTGCCTAAGTAGTCAGTGGTAGAGGCAGGATTATGAATCAGGATTTGCTAACTTTGCTGTTTGGCACCTTTCTGGACTGCTCCCTCAAGCTCATGAAGTTCCCCTGACTCACAGTTGGACTCTCTTCAAGAGCAAGAGCTATCTGTGGCAGGGTATGAGCCTAAAGCAGCTCTCTACCTATTCCCCCAGATCATGCTGCTTCCCAAAAGTTCAGGACCGCTTACCAGATGAGTGAGTGTGGCCACAAAGTTATGGGGGAAGGGCTACACTAACAAAACTGCCAAATGTACTGCACCTGGGAAGGAAGAACCAGCACCATACCTACAGGCTGGGGAACTCCTTTCTCATCAGCGCAGAGGCAGAAAAGGATCTTGGAGTCAGTGACGCCAAAATGAACATGGGCCGGCAGTGTGGGGATGCGGTCAGGAAGGCCAACCATACCTTGTCATGCATCCACAGATGCATCTCGAGCAGGTCCAAGGAGGTGATCCTCCCCCTGAGAAGGCTGAGGGGGGATCTTGTGGCCTGTTACAAACTAGTCAGAGGGGACCAGCAGGCA
>NW_017728914.1:23996879-24029546 GCF_001723895.1 Crocodylus porosus
GCTAGGATCTGGAACCAACTTCCAAGAGAAGTGGTGCTGGCTCCTACCCTGGGGGTCTTTAAGAGGAGGCTGGATGAACACCTCACCGGGGTCATTTGACTCCAGTACTCTTTCCTGCCACGGCAGGGGGTCAGACTTGATGTTCTGCTCAGGTCCCTTCCAACCCTACCAACTATGAAACTATATAAACTCCTTCTATTTCCCATTATTTACAGTCTGTCCCTGTACTGAGCAACATGCATCTCTCTCTATACAATAACACTCATGCACTCTCTCTGTCTCTTCCTTTCTGAGGTATAGGGGAATAACTTAGGTAGTACATAGGCTTGGGGCAAGGGTTGGCTAGGGGTTGTGGGGGGTGTTGAAAGTATTTTTTAGGACTGTAAGAAGCTTTGGTCCCTGATTCAATTTTGCGGAGATTCGGCCTGATTTGGTGGCCAAATCTCCAAATCTGAATCAAATCACAGGAGGACCCTTTAATCTCTCTGAATCAAATCAGAACCCTCCAAATGGATATGAAGAGATTGAGAAAGATTCAGTGATTTGGACATAGACAAAGTTTTAAATGTTTTTTCTACACACCTCTAGGTAGCAGGGGCTCATGAGTGCTGCAATGGTGGGGTGCATGGAGTGTCCTACAGCTCCCTAGCACACTCCCCAGCAGACCCAGAAGCGGACCAGAAACACTTCCAGTCCACTCCCGGGTCCGCTAGGGAGTGTGCAGGGGAACCCCCCCACCTTCCCCTGGCTCAGTGACTGGTGCCTCCTGGGTCTGGGGGGGCACCCAGGGTCCTCCCATGACCAGTCACCGAACCGGAGGAGCGCCGGGGGGCCCCCAGCACACTCCCCGGCAGACCTGGAAATGAGCTGGAAGTACTTCTGGTCCACTTCCAGGTTCACCGCCGAGCATGCAGGGGGCCCCCCCACGCTCCTGTGGGATGCTCCATCTGCCCCAGCATTGCAGCATTCATGAGCTGCGCCTGGTACCTCAAGGTATGTAGAAAAACATGTAAAGCTGTGTCTGTGTCCGAATCGCCGATGCTCCAAATCAGCATCGAATCTTCAGATTTGGATTCGGCTGAATCAAATCGGGGACAGTGATCTGAATCAACAAATTGAATCACTGTCACTGACTTGGGCTGAATCTGAATCGAATAGGTCCCATTTTGCACACCCCTAGTATTTTTTCCTTGAACTGGTCATCACTGATGTAGGCATACAGAACTCGGTTGAAGCCTGCTCTACAGGATTTTCAGCCTTCTTTAATGAAAACCAAAGACTGGAATCTGAGCATCTCTTTCAGGGAAGATAAATGATATTCCAAGAGCATCCGTGACCTCACGTTCAAGCTCTGTTTGTTTTGGTTTTACAGTCTTTATTTATTGACCAGCCAGGAGATTTAAATCTGGTGCTCTGAGTTATTTGGAATAGGTTGGAAGTTAATAGGAGTATTGGCTCAACAACAAAAGGAAGCTAATAAGAATGCAATCTTGCTGACATTAGCCCTGAACAGAATAAATATCATGGGTCTGGTTCACTGCTATGCTAGTTCAGTTTTACAACAGAGTAAATCGATTGATTTCAGTGTAGTTGCACCAACACAAAATGGGATTAATCTGGCGATGAATCAGCCCTTCAAGTGTAGAGATGGCTGGAAATATGAGGGGGAAAAGTTAAAACATATATGTTTGATTTTTAATTTAAAAGTAAAATCTTACAGCCAGCTCTCTGGAAATGAGTCACAGAAAAACTGTTTAGATTATTTCATGTTTTTTTTCTTTCCTATTAGCCTGTTTGAGCCTAATTTTGCTATGTATTAGACCTATTTCTGCCTCTGCAGAAAGCGATGGGATTACATCACCATACAGCTCACTGATGGTGAACCAGGCCCTGCATATCTTTCACTTCGAGGGGTGGGCTCAGAATCTCTTGCAATTTGCTTTGCGGTGATCAGCAGAGAGTACAAATTGAGAGTGGGCATAATTTCTAAAGGGAGCTGCTGACCCTGAGATAATCTGAGATAATGTGTCCATTTCACAAACCGTCACATGTAATTTAGCACAGTTCAGCACAGCTGACAGTCTCTACTCAAGTGGGGCCAGGGCACAGAATCGCAAGGGATGCTGCAGACTCAGCTGCCCTAGCAGTGAACGAGGTGTGCGGAGATCCAGGACTGGAATAAGAGAGAAGTTCAATGCCAGAACCATGTGGCAATACACACAACCGGCCTCCCTATGGCATCCCTGGGTCTAGGCTAGCATGAATAATTCCCTTCCTTCAAAAAAGGGAGGTGAACATCCTTATACTTATCTGGGTGGAAGTGAATAAAATTCATCTACATGCAGCCCAGACTCCTCAATCACAGCACAGATAGTATTTCTCACTGGACGTTTGGGTTGGCAGACAATACATGCATCATTGTGGGGTTATTATTTCATTGCAGGTTCTTGGAGTTCCACCCACATTTTCAAAAAAAATAATAAACTAGTATCTAACATAGGAGATAAATCTCTTAATACAAATGACTTAATACATTGAAATTTCATTTCACGGGTGCTTGCATTTTCGTTATAAGTGTTAGCTTAAGACCAGTATATTATCAAATACCGCCCAAGACAAAGCAATCATTTGTCTATATTGCAGTCAAGCATAACAAATAGCCAAGTAATATTTTGGCACAGCTCAGTAATGTTTGATGCATTAGTCCCCTACATGAATAATTTATAACTACAGGTCCATCTCATTACATTTACCAGAGCAAAAGCTGTTTACACTTGTTATGATATCACAGTGACACCTGGCATGTGAAGTATTAACTATGCTTATCTATGCATTTCATTTAGATGTTACTGAATTCGCCTTATATATTACATAAAGAAATAAATGTAAGCAACAGGTTTATCAATGGTGGACCCCTAGGAAAGTGATATATATTTTAGTGCCTGGTTGTTCAACCTTAATAGAAAAGGACTTTGGAACTATGGAAGCAAATGATTCTCATTCCACTGGGTTTTGGTGTTATAATGGAGAAAAACCCATACCTAGTATGAGGACGTATCCACTAGCTGTAGGATCAGGTGTCACTAGCTCTTATTCAACCCTCCCCACAGTCATGGGAGCTGTTTGTGAATGAAGTCTGAAGAATGCTCTGCCCTTCAATCTCCTCAGCTGGTGGACAGTCCTTTTACACAGGTTATAGCTGCATTTTGGCCAGGCAAAACATTATGGAGCCGAACTAGCTCCTATAAAATCTCCATTCAAGTTTTTGTGCTTCATTGAGGGTCTTGGATTTTCCCTAATCTGCTTTCTGCAATATCAGACTCAGGTCAGTTCCATTCAGTCGAGGCATTGCGTCTAACCATTTCCCAGGAGGTGCATGTTTAAAGGATTACCGCATCTCATGCATTCTTAAATCACGTATCTTTTGGCCTTCTGCCCTGCAATACTCCTTTTCCACCAACCCCCGCACCCCGTGTTCCTAGCATAGTGAAAAGTGGCACTGTGTTGCTGTGCCGGCTGGTTTTCTGGGGGGCGACTGTGGAGGTGTCCGGGGGGGGGGTTGTCCCAGCCCTGATGCCTCCCCTGACTCACAGCAGATCCAGGTGGGGCAGGCACTCCCAGCCTCCACTGTGGCTCCAGGGAGATGCCAGTGCCCAGCCTGCCCCTCATCCCCAGCACTCAGAAGACAGGCTCCCCCAGCTGGTTCCTGCTGTCCCCAGCCTGGCACAGAGCTCCCATCCAGCACCACTCTCTGTGATTCTCTGATTCTTCTCACTGACAGAGCAGCAGGGGGTGGGGGACTGCTCCCCCCTGCCAGACAGCCAGGCAGGGATGGCTTTCACATTTGGCCACACTCAGGAGTCTCTAGCAGCCTGGGGAGTCCCCAGGGCAAACTAGGAGGTGTGGGAGAGCTCCCCCTGCCTCCTGGCTTTGAGCAATGTCAGCCCCCTTTCCCCCCCAACAACTGAACCATGAACATTTGTTCAGTTCAAACATGCTCTAACTTACAGTGGTTTAAGTAAAACACAATAGTTAAAGCACTTTTGCCACAGGCTTTTTGAATGTCTATACTTAGCCAACGAAGCTATGATAATTTACCTCACCTGAGGAGCTGCTCATAGGACCACAGGATTTGGCACTTTCTCAGATAAAACTCCCACAGACTTTAATACGAGTATGTCCTGAGTAAGAGCTATAGCAACTGGTATAGTTGCTATAAAGGGCACATCTACATGAGACACTATGGCGCAGTAGCAATGAGCCACAGTGCTGTAACTCGTTGCTACCACAGAGTAGCATTGCTAGGCACTAACTGTGCGCCGACAATACTGTGCAGTAGTAACAAGACACTGTACAGTAGCGTCAGGAAAAAACCTGCAACAACGGTACTACACAATAACTCCAGTTACCGCACAGTCATGTAGTACCTGCTTATGCAAGTACTACACAAGCATAAGCAAGTACTAAATGACTGCACAGTAACAACTGCACAGTCAACCATGCATGTAGATGTGGCCAAAGAGTGTTAGTCAGATTCTTAAAGACTCTTCTACCTTTTTCACCACTTACAAGGGCCGTGGAGTTGATACAAACGTAATTTACATCCACTTCAAGGTCCTTTTACACCGCTAGAAAGGTGTATAGGGGCCCTAGTATAAATGACAATTGGACTTGTAATATGTAACAGCTGTAAAATATATACATCCCCTATATACTGAGTTGTTTTAAAATCTATAGAACCACATGAAGATAAATAAGCATTAATTAGAGCTGGTCAAACACTATTCACTAAATAAATGATTCAGTGCATTTTCTAATTAAAAATAAATACATTATTCAACAAAGTATATTTGTCCATGCAAGTATAAATATATGTACTATATGGTTATTTAACCTTAAGTATATTTTTCTATGTCCTTCATTTTTGTAATATATATATAATTATGAAAACCAAACCAACACATAGAGAGAGACATAAAAAGCTAGAAAGGGTACAGTAAAAACAGTAAATACTAAACTAAATTTTCATAGCACACGATAAAAGTCCTTACTTGAAGTAACACTACTACATGAGTACATGAAATTCCATAACTGAGCTATTTCCATCGCTTTAAATATTGATTATCTGCATGCTGTTATGAAAATACCAAATAAAGTACTTGAAGCTAACCCCCCAAAAATGTAATACACAGAAGAATGAAGAGGCTACAATAATCGCAACAAATTTGTTTGGTGAAGACTCCTATATGACATATACATTAAAACAGCTTCAGCCTTCTCTTCTCCTTCTGTATCTTGGGTTTTTATTTAGTTTCAACAAAAAGTGTCTCACCTACCTCATTCCTTCATCTCCTCTCCTGGCCCATATCCCAGCAAAGGATATATAAATAGAAAGAGGAGACCAAGAGGTCAACATAAAGCAGCAACTGGCATTTGGTCTCCAAATATTTTTTTTCAGTCTTTGAAGGGTATGACTGTAAATGAAGAAGTCCTTTGGCAGATCAAAAGTGTGTGACATTTAATTATGTGGAATAGGTTTGACTGCCCTTGGGGGAACTTGCTCTAACATATATTAGGCACCAAAAAGCACATAATGTGTGGCTTGCTACACCTGTGATTTCAGAAGTATATTTACTGTGAGATTTTTTGTGCAGCTGCCCTGGATGTGATAAACAAGGTGAGATTGATCAACATTTTCAGGGGTAAATATTCCAGTTTTGCTGACTGCTGTTGTGAGTCCTGTAACTTGTTGTTCAAAGATATTCAGATAACAATAAGCCATTTATGCATGAAAATATTTGCAAATCCTGAAAGTTACGTTACGCAGGTTGCGGGGAATAATTACTGAGACTAAAAGTGCACGAGTCAGCTTCCATTGTTCACTAGTCCACTCAGTTTCATATTTAAAATGTTTCAGTCACAGTGGCATAGAGCAAGGAAGATACTATCTGCCTGAGATGATCATTCATAAACCTTGAATCTCAAAGTGAACCAAAGTGGACTGTTCACAAATATTCTTCAGTATAGAATTTCTCTGCATTAACTAATTGGTAAATATAATAAATAACACAGCTGTAGACATCAGGATTATTTTATGATTTTCAAACAATCTATGTACAAATGTGGAAAACTTTCTGTTCCTGACCACCTAATTTTTTTGTCACCATTTGTACCTAGTTTTATCCAATCTTCCCAAACCAGATTGTTATTTTAGTATTTTCCTTCATAGTTTTTAAATTCATAGTTTGGATTTGTTAAATAGTTACTTGAGAGGTTGCTCCTCTGCCCATGAAATACACATGTGACTGGAGAGGACTTTCAGTTAGACATTAGGTCATCATCTGGCTGGTCTATATTACACTGACTAAAAACCTAGGGCATCTATACATGTGCTCCAGAGTAGGGAGCAGGACGCTTTAATTACAGTGGGGGAGCCACTCTACTTTAAGCACCCGCAGCATCTTGTGTATTCAGTGTCCTGCACTTCAAAATGGTAGTGGGGGCCCTTTAACTTACGCTCATTCAATGAACTTTAGTTAAAGTGCTCCCACCACCATTTTGAAGCACAAGGCTCTGAATACATGTGATGCCGAGGCTGCTGGAGCGTGCTAATTAGTGTGCTCCAGCAGACTAGATTCAGGCACCTGGCACGTGTATAGGTGCCCCTAGTGCCTAGATGACTTTCCTTCTCTATACCATTCCCTCAACATGATATGTATCGGGTGTACCTTGGTTAAATCCTGTTTTCAGAGGCCTTTCTAAACATTAACTAAATAATCCTCTCTGTCCTCCTTGTAAGTTAAAACTATTATTATCAACCCCCTTCTACAACTCAGTAGTCAAGGCTTAGAGATAGTTTGTATGTCTCTTTTGCACTCAAAGGCCACTACCAGGAGAACTGTCACTCTCCCAACAGAAATTACAAGCATGCTAGCATTCATTCAATTTTCCCCAGGAAAAACATGCCTCTTCCAGGAGAAAGATCCTCCAAGTGTCAACCTAGAAGTTCTCCCTTGCAAGAGAAACACTCTTGCAAAAATGAACACTTGTATACTCCCAAAGGTGTAACTGCAGTTGTATTGACAAAGCCAAGCTAATTTGAACTTTTAACTAGCTGAGATACTGGTAACAGAGCAAGCGTGGCTATCTGGAGCCCAACTTGTGGCATGGGTTTTGCAGTACACAGGGTGAGATGCTACTGTGCAGTGGTTACTGTGCATTTATTTAGTACTTGTATAACCAAGTACTAACTAAATACACAGTAACCAGAGTTACTGCATGGTAGCACCAGTGAGTGCCTTTACGTAACGCTACTGTGCAGTGGCTTAATAATACTGTGCAGCAGCATATCAGAACTGCTGCTGCTGTGACACTACTGCGCAGTATTATTTGGCTACTACACAGTTAGTAGCTCACGTAGATGCATCCACACAGAGGCAAGTGCTGCTATGGCTATACTTAAACTTGGTTGATTAAAGATAGCTGGGATGTGTCTGCTAAGCTAGAGACACCTTGACTGCGGTGTAGACATTCTCTACATTCCTTATTTCAATAGACAAGATTGAACATCAGGCTCTTAGGACGATGTCTCTTTGGGCAAGAACAAGAAAGCAAACAGCACACATACGCAGTAATCAAAGGTCTATCTACCATTCTGTGTACAAACTAAAGCATGGTATTCCCCTAAATCAGGCACACAATCATAAAAAATAGGGGCAGAAGGGACCTCAAGAGGTCATATAGTTCATCCTGTTGCCCCCAGTCAAAATCAGCTATATTTGGATACATGTCCCTGACAAAGGGCCAAAAATCAGATACTAAGAACTTCTAGGGCCCTACTTCAATTTGTTAACAGCTTGGGGTAGGACTTCAACAGCTTTTTCCTTTTAACTCAAATATTCATCTCATTAGACTGCACTCTTTGCACAAATGCTAACTGTACCAGCATATTGGATGGCTTTATGACTCGCACAAAAGGGCTCTTGAATGAGACCACAGGACTGCTATTTCCTGATTGACTTGAGCCAGGACTTTAATTGAAACCATCAGAAGTTCTAGACTAACAAGGTACCTCTGTGCATAATCTACCCCCTTTCAGGCCATCATTAAGAAAGTGTTTTAATTAAAAGACTCCAGGGTATGTGCTTCTATCATGAAATGGAGGCATTGATTCAGCAATCACAAGAAAAAAACACTAAGAACATTAGGACATAAAAACTGCTTAGCCAGTTTTTTGCCCATGTCCTATGATTTTGAGCAGTACTGGAATAATCAGAAGAAAACCCTAAACTGTGCATCATGCACTAGGTTGTGATACTCATTTAATGGTCCATAAACAGAATCCTTATACTATCCCCAGTCTAAATCTATCTGAGGTTTTATACCAGGCATAAGAACATAAGAACTTTCATTTACTGGGTCAGATCATAGACCCATCTTGCCCAGTAGCCTGTGGCACACAGTGGCAGACTGGATGCTGAAAGGGAGAGTGACCTGGAGATGACCAGATTTTTTTTCCCACTTTTCCTCTCTCACTTGTAGCTTCCAGCATCTAAGGCCTAGGACGTTCTGATTAAGAGGCTGTATCCCTAACTCCCATGCTCAATAGCTACTGATGCCCCTTTCCTCTAAGAATCTATCCAATCCTGCTTTGAATCTAGCTAAACTGCCAGCTTCCACTGGATCTGGGGGAACGCCAGGTGAAAAAGAACTTCCTTCCGTTAGTTTGAAACTTGCTACATTCCAGTTTCATTTTATCACCCCTAGTTCTTGTACTGAAAGAGAAAAAATAATAAATCCCTATTTACTTCCTTTTCACCATGTAGTATTTTATAAACCCTTATCTTGTCCCCTCTCGAGTGTCTCTTTTCTAAACCAGGCCTACCCTCTTTAGTCTCTCCTTATACAGAAGCCCCTCCATTACCACTGATCATCCTTGTTGCCCTTCTCTAGTTCTTCTATATGCTTTTTCATGTGTGGGGACCAGAACTGGGCACAGTATTCAAGGTGTGGGCACACCATCGATTTATAAAGGGGCATGATGATACCTACTACTTGTCACCCTACTAGCTGAGAATCTAATTTCTAATGCCCATATTTTCAAATGCTCATTCAAGCGACTACATTCTGGTGCAAGGCTGTATAACTGCTAGTTCCAACAAAGGACTGTAGAGGAAATAAAACCCTGACAAATATCTGATTCCTAAGTAAAAAAAGGTTTAAGAAACCAGACTGCTATAGTCAGCCCTGCTTCCTGCCCCCAACTTCTTAGTCAAGTAGCACTATCTGAAAAGAAAGACAAGGGCATGCCCATCAGCCATCCAAATACATAAGCAAATTTCTATGATGTGCACACTAGAACTCAGCTAGTACTGCACTGCAAACTGCTCTCCTGAAAACCTGTCTAGGTCCTGACCTCCTCATTTTACATATTTATTTTAGATGTTTAGCTGATGGGTAACTTTTAAACAAACCAGGGTATCATGCCTATTTAATTAAAAGTCACCAGTAGCATTATGGTAGCTGGCCCCTTGCCCCTACAGGAAATGAGGGCTTCTTCTCTGGATTCTTTTGCATTCACTGCTGGCAGGAATGTCAACCCAATGACTTGGATGAAAGGCATGTAAGTGATCTCAATACCTCTCCTGTCATTTACCAGCAGACAGGAAGAAGCAGCAGGATCACTGACTTCTCCTGCCCATGATTGACTGTGACACCCTGAGGCCACAATTAGCCTCTGTGGGTGCATCTACACATGCAGGCACGTGCGCTTGCAGCAGCTCAAATACAAGTGGTACAAATTTAAGCCAGGGCTTTTTGCCTCAGTGCACGAGCCTGGACACTTGCACTTTGGTGTGGTGTAAGTTGTGCCACTTGGGGCAAAATAACTCTTCCTGGCTCCTCCCAGATCTGCAGCCAAGGGGAGCTAGAGCCTGGGCCAACAAAAGCTGCCCTGTCCTGGCCCCATCAGTACAAAAAGCTGCCGTAGCAGGTAGCTCAGGACTACTCGCTCTCAGGATCTTCTGGCCTGGATAATCAGTACCTAGGGACACTACCTCTTTTACCAGCTGGACTACTGAAGCAGCCCTGAGAGTTCCCTGCACCCTTTACCCACTGCAGCAGTCTGGCAGTGGGGGCTGCTGCCTGGCTGTGACCTGCTGTGTACCTGCCAAACCCGGATGGGGACTGCAGAGCCAGTAGAGGCATCTGTCCCTCTGGTCCAGCTGCCAGTGAGCTGTGGCTGCAGAGTTGGCCTTTGTGTGGCACTACTGTCATGTGTGCCCCTGCCCAGCCATCCAGGGTGGTGACCTGCTTTAAATTGTCAAAGTATGTCCTCCTGGCCCCAACTGGCCAGGAGGTTAGCCACCTCCAGCTGGGTCCAAGTTGCCAGCTCTGAGCAGGCTTCTCTGCCTGGGTCCTGCCACTTGCCTCCCTAGCAGGAATTCTGGTGTTCTGTATTTGAAAACTGAAAAATCCCTGATAAAAAAAATCCCAAATTCACTCTGTAAAATACCCCGAAATCCATGTTCCTCCACAATTAAAACAAAAGACAACTATATATATATATATACGAATATTATGACTATATATTCAAATGAATGAGGGGGAGAGAGAGAGAGAGAGCGAGCAATCAGTTGGCCAAGGTTTTATTGATACATCTACAATGTTACAGCAATTTGGAAGCCTACCAGTTTCTCTATCATCATAACAAAATGATTTCTAAATATCTATGTTTTGTTGTTTGCCTTTGGTTTTCTTACCATGGAGCAGTTGGAGCTCCCCCTAACCCCTTCACTAACCAGATGTGGGGACAGCTGCCCCTGCAGCCACAACTGCTGCCAGCAGGTCTCATCCTGTCTGGCAGCTGGGCATGCAGGGTGTGTGCTGGGGGATGTAGGGTTTGCTACAGCCCCACCAAAAGTGGCCACATGGCCCCCACAGGGGCTGCATCCTACCCTGCAGTGGTGGGGCTCAGGGAGCAGGCAAGAGATGGGGCTGGCAGGGGTCCCCCCATGGTCCCCTTCCCCCTCCACCCCTTATTGGCAGGGAGCCTGCGTTCAGCTTCAGCACTGGGGCAAAGGCCAGCCATAGAGATGCGCTAGCTGGCTATCAGAGCATCTCTGTGGAGGACCCAAGCCTCCAGTTGCCTCAGGACATGATTGTGGACTGTGCCCTGCCCTGCTTTTTTGCTTGGGGTATTTTTTGACCCTTGGATATCCAGGGATATCATTTTGCCCCTGTGCTGCAAATCTGCAGCACAGGGAACATTTTTTTGTTCCTGTATGTGCCTCTTGCAGTATCTCAAAGGACTTTGTCTGGACGTGGCCTGTTGGTCCAAAGTCTGAAATCCTGTCATAGTTCCTGAACAGGTGTTTATGGAAAGCAAGTAGGGTATCATAGGAGGTTCTGCTGAGCAGGAGACGGTATGTGATGTCACTCACCTGGAAGATGCATTTTGCTTCTAAGCAAAATGAAAAACCAGCTTGAACTGCCAGCTTGTAGTTCCCACAGTACTGAAAATCTCACAATAGCATTTATTTCATTTGTTTTTATTCTTTTTTATGAGCTCATTGCAGCACTGAGATTTGTACTTAGAGCAGGACTTACATTCCTCCATTTCACATTTTAATGACTGAATTGTTGTCTCCAAATTCACCGTGATGACTCTGCAGAGGACAATTGAATATCGTACATAGAATAAACTTCCACATAATATGAGGTTGTAAAGAGGCAGACAGAGGTGGCAGGATTGGGGAGGGGAGTGCGGAATTGAAGGTTTAAAAAAGGTTGCAGCAGCAGAAGAATAGCGGTTTTGAGGCGATTAGCACTGCTGAGCATCAATGCCAATTAGCCTGCCCCAGCACTTTGCAGACACAGCTACCTTGCTTCCAGCCAGAGGGGTAGTATGTGGAACAGTACAGCGTGCTTCAAGGCAGCAAGGGAAGTGTGTGGGCTAGACATGACTAGGGTTAGCTGGAAGCAATGTGCAGCAAGTCAGGGCAAATACATACTTAAGGTGGGAATAACACGCAGATGCCTGCTGCATCAGGGATAGCCCAAGGGCTCCTCATTCAGATTAGGGAGTCTGCAGGGCTCCTGCAGCCCTGCTAGTGGCCCAGCACACAAACAGAAGCCAAGTGCAACCTTGGAAATGACATTAGCTGTCTGCACTAGACTTCTACCAGCCCAAGCCATAATCTCCAGAAAACAGCTGTTCTAGGGAGATTTCAGCTCTAGCCAAACCAAAACTGAACAGAGGTCCCTTCTGATTTTGGATAAAACCCAGAACAAAGCCTGGAGAGGTAGGTTCCAGTTCAGCAGTGGAAAAAAATAAATTCAGGTTTGAGCTACCAGATCGTGCCTATCCCTACTAGCAGCCTGGGAGAACTGATTAACCCTTTCATGGGTATTACGTGCCGTTCACATAGGCTATTATCTTGTCCACACTGAGGACTCCTCCACATGCTCAGTTCAGTGCACTGAGTTCAGCCTAAATTGGATTTAGAGAATAATGTAGAGAAATAAGTTAAGAATTTTTCTAGTAGGCTGAGAAAGCTCCCCGAGCTCCCTCACATCAATTCCATTACAGCTGTGAAACTGACATACTTTAAGAAAATATAAACTTAATTTAAAAACATTTGGGAAATTCCATTAAGTGATTTATCATGCATCTGATGAAACTACAGTTTAACATCGAAGCTCTAAACACTATTACAGCAAGCCCCATGTGTTCAAATTAACAGTAAAATATTTGACACCGAAAATTATTGAAACAGCAAATAGTGTTGTTCTCTAATTAGTCTAAAGCAATAGATCACCATCTGGGCAAGCATCCCAGCAGGTCTACATTCAGATGCATATATTCAGGGTATTTTATGTCACTCTTAAATGCCTGATGCTCTTGCTGTGTGGGCAAAAAGGACTGATCGGGTAGGATAAATCTTTGCTATGTCACTCTAGGAAACTCAACCCTGTACAAAAGTATCCATATCTTACCTCTAACATTGTATCTAACATATGGTTTTATAGGGCTTATACTTCCACCAAGAAAAAACCCCCCTCTTACAGCAATTAATCTGTGCAGAGCCTAACGCACTCTGAGGTTATTTTACCTGCTCAGAGGAAATACAGAGAAGCAAGAGCAAGTATTGTTCAGCCTGAGTATGCCTAATTAGTTTACAACTGTCTCTTTCAATAACTTACGAATAAGATCCCTATTGATCTAATTAGCAACAGTGGGAGAAAATTCTCCTTTCCAGGGCTGAAGACTGCTTCTACACTCTAGATAAACAGCTCTGTTATTTCCCACGCAAACACAAATGGGCAACTGGGGAAGTAACCCAGGAGAATGAGCATTTGGGCCCATGTAGTATGGGGATTTCTGAAGGCCCCAGAAATTCAATGCATTGAGAAAAGTCACCTGATTGAGCAATCATCTCTTGGCATTCTCTACTGTTCTTTAATAGCCTGTGTTCTGACAATTCTGGCTCACCCCTTCTTGGAAATGGGCCCTGATTTTGAATTGAGCCTGATACAGCCTGAGGTGGAAGACAATGGTATTTGTGTTCCCTATACGGTCAATTTATATGTTCAAAAAACACTGGTGGCTGCTCTGATTCATGCGGCCGACAACCCCATCCCAAGGAACCAGACAACAACTCAGAATAGTAAGGAACTCAGCCACAGCTCTTCGGCAACTGCTGTCTGCTCACACCTCAGCATGGGAGTTCTGACATGAACTACTATAGGTCCTTTCCACCAGTTTTACACAATCACAGTTCTTTCTTTCCATCTCCTCGTAGGCTTTGCAGACTCAGTAGGCCAAAACAGCCAACACCCGAGTACTGCAGTCCACGTTATCATAGCTATAGCTACTCTACCCTGCCTGCCCCTTATATAGTGCTTTACATCTATGAAAAGAGAATGTAAAGAGGATATAACGTTGCCATTCTGAAAATCCCAGCTCTTAAACTAAAAAAGCAAAAGGGTGAAAAATCTATGGAGGTGACTATTTCTTTTAAAGGAAAACTTTATAGAAGCAAACAGCCAAGTAAGTGCTTGCTGGCATGATAGTTTTTTTCTGCTTGTTTAGCAAATATTCTTACAGCTGTAACCAGAAGAGGAATTAGGATGTCTTAAGAGAGAAACAGGGAGACCGTAAGAAAAGATCTGTTATCCCCCATCAAAATCAACAGTGGCTACATGGCTGATAATTCAGTTCATTTTCAAAGTGTCTGGTTACTTGGAGCAGAGAGTTGGTCTTCCTTTCAGCATAGCTTCTACTTAACAGTGATATTACTACTGATTTCTCTACTACACAACCGTGGAAGCCAAAGAGAAAAGATACCCAACCTCACAGCACACTGGATGAATCCAAAGAGTGCCAAAACGTACTTGCAATGGGACTGCAGCTGAAGAGCAGCTCACTCCCATATCAAATTAAAGATTCATCATTTTATCTCCAGTTGTTCTAGTTGAAACAATTTCTCTCTCAAAATAATTATAAAGCAATTACTTGTTGGTTTTCATTTTATTAGTTACTACTTTTACTCGAAGCATGCCGATTACAATCTAATTACAGCACACGGTTCTGTGAGGACTCTGAACTGTTCTGACAAACGATAAATTATAGTTGCTGTTACACTAATTATGTAGTCAGTAGAGCATAAATATGTAATGACAATGTAACTACACATTAATAAATACCACAGTAGTATCCCTCAAAAAAGTGTACACTTCTCTGCATTTTAATATTGTCTCTGTTAGGGTCCTACAAAATGTTAGATATATATCCCCAAATGGAAGCAGAAAGGGCTATAGTTTGACTGTACGTTCTGTGCTGAACAACAGTTTTCAGTCCCACAAACAATCTTTTGATTAATCCAGGGAGAAAATAACCTAAATTGGTTAAGGTAAAATTGTCCACAGTCAATTTGCCTGACCAGCATTTTTTATTTCAGCAAACCAGCAGCTATGGCTGAGATTCAATATCTGCAGGTGCTTAGATAGTAGCTTAAATCTTCCCACTATTAGTAAACCCCCGTGCAATTATGATGGAAAATTATTAGACTGAACAATGAGGGCAAGATAAGAAAGGAATCCTACTTTTCCATTCATGAAGATTTTTCAAAGGCATACAAAAGACTGTCGGGCCAAATTCCCACTGGAAATCAATGACAGTTGGGTACTTACTTAGCATTAGGCCTTTAAAAATCTCGCACTAGTAATTAATTCATTGTTTCCCTGGCTCTTTTCTTGATTTAAGAACCGTCAAACAAAAATTATGCATTGGATCACTGGTATCTAAAGGTACACCTCCACCATTCACCTCCACCTCCACCTCCTTTCCTTCCCAGGCTTTAATTCCTAGGTTATTTCAGAGTAATACTACATTTATGTTAATAGAATTGCATATAGACCAGAGTTCAAAAACTTTCCCACAGCAACTGGCCAAAAAGTAGGGAACCAATCCTCCCCAGGCTCTGGGGCCCCAACACCTGGGCTCCAATCCTCCCCCAGCCAAGCCTGGCTGGGACCCTACTCACCACAAGACACCTGGGCTCCAATCCTCCCCTGGCCCGGCTTGGCTGGGACCCCACTCACCCATGTCCCTGCCCTACTCCCTCCCTCACTGTGGAGGCTTCGATCTGTGCCCCCACTCCCGACTGATCTGCTGGGTGGAGGGGCAGGGCAGGGGGCTTGGGGAAAGGGCTTGGGGAGGGGACGGGGGGAGTGGGAAGGGAAGGGGCATGGTAGATCCTGGATTGCCCTTTACTTCAAAAAGTGATCTTCACTTTTAAAAGGTTGGAGACCACTGGTCTAGAGCAACAGCACGGGTTAATTGGTTTCTAAAAGCCTGTCTGAGACAAAAGTTTCCTTCAAGACCCACTGCATCTGAAGCCAGCAGACAGAAAGGCTGGGAAATTGAAGACATGTACCACACTGTTCCATAACTGTGTACTGAAACAGAGGTAAGGGACTCTGCAGCATTGGCACCAAGTCACAGTGCCCAACTGCAGAGCCCTTGGAATTTCCGGCCTTGGTGGATGAACCAAATTAGGAGACTGGTACATAACAAAATTAAGATGTGTGCATGCGATGGGTTTGTTGGAACAAAAGAATATGCTGACAGAACAGAACACGGACAGTATGATGACTACAGGGAAACCAGTCAATGATACCCAGACATGAAGAGATGTCAGTGGGGAGAAAGGATATAAAAGGAGGGTTTTTAGAGCAGCAAAAGGTCCCAAAGGGGGGAACTCACAGGTCCCCTCTCACAGGCTACCATTGAGAGAACACACCGCCAGCCCATCACACCCACCCCACTGGGGAGGGTGGGCCTTGGCCTTTGACTTCCAGGCTGCTGCCATCTGACATTCAAGAAAGAACCTCAGGATTTAGATTGCATACTGGCCAAACGTACCTTCCCTCTGTGACAGTCCTAGGACTAGTGGATACAGAATTGTTTGCCTTGCCTGCATTATTCTTATCTGCTATCACTGTG
The DNA here is from genome assembly GCF_001723895.1 of Crocodylus porosus. Taxonomy (NCBI): domain Eukaryota; kingdom Metazoa; phylum Chordata; order Crocodylia; family Crocodylidae; genus Crocodylus; species Crocodylus porosus. Next base: position 24,013,387 of record NW_017728914.1, read on the forward strand.
TATCAATAACATTTGCCTATTATCGAATGGAGACGTCGTGGTCAGTCTGAAGGTTTCAATCTGCCCAGAACAAGGTTTCTGGGTCATAAATCCAGTGCCAACAATCATTCTCCTGGATCATTAAAAAACAGCTAGTCTGTGAAAAAAACTGTATTTGGCTCAAATTTCAAAGGACAGGACATTTTAGTTTCTGTAGTTCTAGATTCTGAATTCTTTTTAAAGCATTATTTTCAACTGTACTTCATAAAACCACCCAACATGAGATTGCACTGTCCACAACTGGCACCATGACAAGACCTCACAAGTACACACAAGCAAGAAAATACACAATGAGCTCTTCTTCCCACTTGTGCACCTGGGAAGCAGTCACAATCTGAGCATAGTAAACTGACAGCAACCAGCAATAACTCTGATGATTGACCACTTTTAAAGTGCTCTGTGTGTCACGCCGCGGCTGTAGAGTGCCTTCAGGGGCCTATTGTACAACAAATGTCACTTCTGTCAGTGTCCACTAAGTACAGGACAGGTCAGAATCTCCATGGTCACACGGCATTTGTCTGGATGGATGAGCAAAATGTTGAGTAACGTCAATCACGCCATGAGTTAGAGTGGGGAGTTGCACATCGGTCAGCACCCAGTGGTTCAACTTTGAATACACAGCACAGATCTAGAAATGACAATCTTCTCCCCAACCCCTCTACCCCCTTTTTCTTTTTACTGGTTGTTTTCCCCTCATCTTTTCTGCTTTTCTTTTATCCTTCATTCTTTTGTGATATTTTACCTTTTGGCTGGCATAGCAGGAGAGGCGTGGCCTGTGACAATACTGTCATGTGCCAGTGAGGCTAGCTAAAATATTCTTTTTAAAGACAGGGACACTGGGGGTTGACAGATGGGTGTCTAGAATTGCTTTTGGACACCTAGGGCAAAATTCTTCAATCTGACTCCCACTGTGAAGTGCTCATCTATATTGCATCTTTCTCTTGCATATTTCCTGCTTGTTCCAAAAACACATGGAACCACTCCATGAAGTACAATAACCATACAGAGTAGATGAAAAAAAAGGAAATCTGCCTATATTTTTGGGCAATATTCTGTCCTGTGTTCCACTGGGGGATGGAAGGAGTCACATGTGCAGGGAGCAGAATAGGGACCTAGCATTGACCTCAGTGGCTAGGCAGGCTGTCCAGGTAACATGGTTTTGGATACTCTATCATCCCGTTGATCCTTGCATGCATGTTTATGTTGCTGGAGGCTACTTTAAGGCGCCCTGAAATGTGTTGCTTGTGGTGTGGCATGTCTGAGCCATCAAGGTGTATATAGGCAGCATGACTGAAAGTCCTTTTGCTTCGCTACTAACCCTTTTCTCTAGAACATCCCACAGCTTTAAGGGTAAGATTTATTAGTTTATGCCGACAATTTTGCATTGGCTGGGGCCTTTCACTTGGAGGTGAGAATTGTGAGATTTTTCAAGTATCAGGCAGCTAAATTTCTAACTTCTTTGGGCTCTTTTGAAACTCTCCCGTATGGTTTATGAAACAAAGAATTCCTTCACTGCATTTCTGACAGATAGTGGTTCTTTTTGTGGATTCTGGAGAAGTAATATTTCATAATCAAGCCATGCAAAATATTCATGATGAAAGAGCAAAATACCTAATCATGTTTATTTTGGTTGGTTGCTTGGTTATTTGGAGAATATTTCCCATATTTTATTTTGTTAAAACTTAAGATTGAGTTCAGTTCAAGCAATTATGGCTTCTTCAAAAAGATCTGAATTCCAAAAAAACTAAGTTGAAAATTATCAACAAACTGGGAGGGATTCAGGAATCTCGCTCTCCAAATACACATACCTTGAATGGGCTCAGTATTTAATTCCAAAATTGTTTAGAATTTCCACAGGTAAAAATTTTTGATCATTTATACAATTTGCTGCTAAACGTATTTATGAAAATGTCAGTAACTTTTCTCCTTTTTAGTGTTTGACATTTTAAGATTTTGAATTATGTGACTGAATCTAGTTAGCATTATACATGCAACTTCCCTTTTCATCTTCTTACACTTCACGAGTTCTCTTTTTCATACAGTATGGAAATGAAGGGAAGTGCCAGCTAGAAAATTCAGATTAAAACCCAACTTTGTAAACCCTGAGGTTCTGCAGTACTTTTTTGTTTTTCAAACATCCTCTAAGTTCAAAGATATTTTGATGTCAGGGCGTAGCTAAGGTTTTTTAACAGAATTGTTGAAATAAGCACAATATAAGACGCTTTCTAGTCGACCATTTATTTAACCTTCAGTACTGCAGGCCATTTTTCCAGCACTGAAATTTCATATCACTGCCTTAGCAGACAGTATGCTGCTATGAAAAGGCTCAGACTCAACTGCCAGTAGCATGCATCACCAATTCTGTCCCCATTCCCAGGTCTTCTGGGTGGCAGTAACTCATCATAAATACTGTTGTTATGCCAGCAAGTCAAGCTTGCACTGAACACTTCCTGAAAGAAGGAGGAGTTCCCTGAGGTGACAGCTACTTGCCAGTGACATCATCATAAATACTGCATGCTAGTTCAAGAACACAACTCACAACCATCATGAAATGCCAAGAGCAATTATTTAATCTCTTTGATCTCTGTCCTTATGAGATGCATGAAGCATAATTATATTCTTGCTTTAAGACGAGTCAAGGGAAAGAAGGCTTTATTTTGATGTTTTAGTGTTTGCTTCTCAGCAATATGTGCTTGAAGGAAACTACTGTAATTTATCCTTCCACTGCCTGCTTTCTACATCTGAAAAAAATAATAAAGAGGATGCTTGCTATACATTTGCATCTCAATTTTAGCTCAAACAACTTGACAAGGATTCAGCTAAATGAATCACCATAGTTTGCAAAGAAAGCAGCTGAAGTAAATAAACCCCACAGGGATGCTGACAAAAATGCATTAAGAATAGGATCTGTTATTAAGAGCGGAGGAAATCAAGCACTGAGGGCTTGATTCCTTGAAATCTTCCCATGTGTAGTGGCATAAATGGAGAAATGTGCATCAGGGCACAGAAAATAGTGGCGGTGTGCTTTTGAACTAAAGCAACTCAGAGGTGTTTTAGTTACAAAGTGCACAACCGCCATTTTCTTTGTGCTGACACACATTTCACCCCTTGCATAACTACACACATCGCAGTGCCAGGCACTTTTCTAAGTGCCCAGTGCTGCAGTGCTTGCATGTGCAAAAAAGCCCAATGATCAGAAATTGATCTAAGCCCATAACCATACGGAAGTTCAGTGCACATAGACTGGTCTAAAAATGGTGGAACCTGGTCTAAGACAGACTTGGATCAATGTGAACTCAAATCTAATTGATTTAAGCTAGTCTGGTGAACTGAACTTCTGTTCCAGATCCCCTATCGATTTAAGAATGCTATCCTCCAGCATCCCAGCCTCCTTTGCAGCTCAACCCGTAATCACCTGCTCCAGCTGAGCACCCAGTGGGCCCCATACCTAAGCTCTCCTAAGGCAGAAACAGTACTACCCTCTCCCCAGCCCCAGCCCCTGCCTCTGGCCATCGGTCAGCCACAGGCAGCTAGCAAGGTGGGGGTGGGGGGAAGGGGAGAGCAGGAAGACACCTATGACCCCTGCAGAGTCCCCAGGACCTGGGCACCTGAGTTCTCAAACCAGGCCCCAGCACCCGATTACAAAGCACCCTGTGATGTACACACACACCTGATACTGAGCCTAGGAGAATTGCTGTGCTCAGGCACAACCCAATCTGAACCTGGCCCTGGTTGTCCCACATCTACCCATGGATTCCCATACCCCCCTGCTTGGGCACAGCCCCACAGACCCAGCCCTAGCTGCTACATACCACACCTCAGAGGCCAGAGACAGGCATCATGCCACCCAGACCCCAGCATGGACTCCCCTCCTCCCTTGCCCCAGCAGGAGCTGGTGCTAGCAACTCACCTCTGGTGGGGCAGGGTGGCAGGGAGCAGAACATAGGGATTGGGCCTGCATGGAGGCAACCCTGTGACCTCCACAATCTGGCCACTGCCAGCAGGTACCTGGGCCATGGGCACCTGGGATGCTGTAAGGCTGTTTTGGCCAGCAGCTACAGGGTCCTAGAGTACTAGGGATGGGGGGTATGGGGAGGAGCCAATGAGCATCCAACCCAGGGCAAGGACAGTTGGGGCATGTTTGTCTGTACCTTGCAGCCAATCGTGTGTGGCCCAGGTGCTCGGCTGTGCTTGGCAGTCTCTGGCAGCCCAGGGAGCCTGCAGGACCTGCTGGGAGACATTCAGGAGTGCCCCCAACCTGCTGGCCTCAGCCAGTGCAGGCGGCCTGCATTTTCCTCTCCCCTCCTCCCCTCACCCCCCTGCCCCCAACCAAAGGGTGAACATGTGTTCTGTTCAATACCAGTCTAATCTAGGCCACTTACAGAAAACAGCATAACTTAAATCGATTGCACCTTGGGCTTTTTGAACTTCTGTATCTAGGTTTGTATCTCAGTATCCTACGGATTCAGAGTTCAGGTTATTTTAACAGATCAGAAGAAACTTCACTGAAAGCAGAAGAAAAAAAAGTAAGTGCAGTAACAAAGTTAATGGGAGTTTTTCAACTGATGTCAATGCCAGTTTTATTCAAAACCCACTGAAGCCAAAATGAGTCTTTCCATTAGCTCAGTGCACCTGTGATCAGCCTATAGGCAGTGATCCCTCTAAGGTGCTCAGCATGCGCAGCCACACAGATGTGCCTGGCAGCACAGCATGAGTGCGCTTGCGTGGCCATGCACACCATGCAGCTTAGAGGGAACACTACCTATAGGTGAGTTAATTACTAGAAATACTGCAGAAGAGGTACACCTACAGTGAAACCAAAACTTTAATTTAGAGGAGCTGTTCAGAATATGCAGGATATTTAAGGATATTAAATTTAGAGAAGCTGTTCAGGCTTGTCTACATAAGATGCTACCTTGCCCTAGTGATGAGCTATGGTGATGTAGCATTGGTGGACACTAACTGTGATGTTACCGCTACTGCACATTAGCTCATTGCTTCTGCACAGTTGGGTCAAAAAGGACCTATGCACTACTGGGACTGTGCAGTACTGACAGGTACTGTGTAGTCAGTTGTATGTTTAGATGCGTCCACCAATATGTAGCCCAACCAGCTAGTGGCTATTGTGGTTACAGATCATCTTTTAGTTAAAGACCATTGTCAAATCAAAGCCTATTGAAAATGCAATGGTTTCCAAAGCTTAAATACATTACATCTCAGAATTTCAGAGCAATGAGTGAAGTCTAACTAGATGTGAAGTAAAGGATGATACACTACCCACAAACAGGCAGCTTTAGAACTGTTATGTCCCATGTTAACAAATCATAACTGATATTCTGTGCGCTCATGAAAATAAAAACATAGATGGGTACAAGAACAGTAGAGCAGGGCTGTGCAGATCTTCAGGCCCTGATACAATTCAGCAGAGATCTGGCCTGATTCAGTGGCCAAATCTCCAAATCCAAATCGAATCAGAGGACCCTTTAAGCTTTCCAAATCAAATCAGAACCCTCCGAATCCATTTGGAGAGATTTGGAAAGATTCGACAATTTGGACATAGACACAACTTTAAATGTTTTTTCTACATATCTCTAGGTAGCAGGTGGCTTGTGAATGCTGCAAGGGTGGGGTATATGGAGTGTCCCACAGAAGCACAGGAGGCTCCCCAGTGCGCTTGGCAGCAGACCTGGAAGTGGACCAGAAACACTTCCAGGCCACTTCTGGGTCTGCCAGGGAGCACACTGGGCTCCCCACCCTGTGCCCTCTCAGCTCAGTGACTGGTGCTTCCTGGGTCTGGGGGGGCACCCAGGGTCCCCCCGTGGTTGATCGCCGATCACCGGCAGACCCAGAAGTAGACCAGAAGTACTTCCGGTCTACTTCCGGGTTCACCACTGAGCACGTGGGGGGTCCCCCCCACACGCCTATGGGATGCTCCATCCTCCCCAGCATTGCAGCATTCATGAGCCACACTGGTACCTCATGGTACGTAGAAAAAACATTTAAAGTTGTGTCTACCTCTGAATTGCTGATTCTCCGACTCAGTATCAAATCTTCAGATTCGGATCTGGCCAAATCGAATCAGGGAGTGTTCTGAAGCAACAAATTGAATCGCTGTCCCCTATTTGGCCCGAATCCAAATCCAATAGGGCTTGCTTCGCACAACCCTACAATAGAGCAAACCAAGTATAGTTATGCTTGATGATTTATTGCTATAAGAAAACTTCCATCTTCATATTCTTTAACTTAAAATTGCCTTAAAACATCTTTTAAATTCTTCTCTTTTGTTCTGTATATTGCCAAATAGAGAACAATCAAAGGAACTCTAGCTCTTCAATGCCATTTAAGTCAATATTAACAAACAAAGCCCAGTGGCTTTGGCCCAGTGTGCCTATAAAGAAGGTGATAAGCATAGGGTAAAGTGCTTAAAACCCTTATGGGTTGAGTGTCCACATTCACATTTAGGGGAAGATCCAAACTAAATTTCCTGGCAAATTTGGGAGATTTTAATTCAATGTTTTGTTCTAGACCATTTTCCATTAATGCAGATTCGAATTTATTCATAAATGGAAAAATAATTTAGTGAAAGCTGAAGAAAAATGTGAAGTTGTTTCTATTTGAAAGATCCATTTTTTGTTTTTCATAACTTTTATGGTAGGTGGTCATTTTATTTAAATTTGTATTTAAATCATTTTCAAAATGGTTATGGAAAAAGCCCATGTGCCCAAAACTATATTTTTATTTTGAAACTGGGTTTTTGATGAAGAAAATTTTCAAGCAATGAAAAAGAACAGAATTATATTATAGTAATTTCTATTCAGTTTTGTTCAATACAGTGGTATAATATTTTTAAAATGCCAAAAACTAGAAAATGTTGGTCATCAGGACATTTTTAATAATATATATATATATTTAGATAAAAATTCTGACGTGTAAAATACTGGCCCACTCTTAAGCTCTTGAGGAAGTTGCAAGCACTGATCTTAGAGAATTATGAAAAGTTATTTTACTGTATAACAAGTAATGATTCTGGTTTTTAAGAAGCTAGGGACAGATTCTCAGCTAGTCTAACCTACTATAGCTACATTGATTTCAACTGTTATGCTTATTTCTATAAACTAAGGTCCTAACTCTCTCAGTTGATCCCGCAGTTCTCTGAAGGTTACTAATTCTCAGGCTTATTCAGATCTGATCTAACTCTAATCGTTGATTTCAATGGGCTCAGAGTTAAGCTAATAATTCATTAACCCTATGGATGCATCCCCAAAAGTGAGACATATTTGTGCCACTGCTAGTTGTCCCCAGGGAATGCCCTTACATGTGAGCTCTGGCACATGGCGAGTTGCCCCAGGTGAGGCAGGCTGGGGCTTGCACCTGGGATGGCCCCAGCAGCCTTACCTGGGGGCCCCCTGGGGCTCCAGAAATGATATTCTGGGTGTGTGGACCCTGGCCAATGCTGAAGCATGGCTCTGGCTGGCTAGGTTCCAGTTTTGGGCAGTGTACTCTGCAGCCACACAGGCTTCCCACCTTTTTTTCTGGCATGAGGTTTTTTTGTTTTTTTTTTAACACCAGAATCTCCCTGTGTCAAAAAACCCCACTGCGCTGCAAGTTAGCAGTGTGGCAAACACCTGCATGTGCAGCATATGTGGTTTGTGGCACTGTAAACCACATGTGGGCACTCATGGGGACGTGCCCTATACGACCAACAACAGTCCACATTATTTTAATACACTGTGGGTTACAGAGACTAAAGGCAGGGTAGAAAGGAAAAAACATCTCTGTGGAAGTTGAATGCATCCATTTATTCAGCAATACAGCTTTTAGGCAGAATGCTCTCCTGTTCTATCCAACAAAGAAAGAATAGAAGAATAAGATACTTTAAAAGGTGCCTATCACTAGTTTCTTTTCAGTAGGTATTGCTCCTTACTGTTACTGAATTGGCTTTGGTCCACTGAACTTGGCCATTTATAATGGTTCACTATCTCGAGCGAGTGGGAAGAAAAAAAATGCTATATAAGTAATGCATTTTGGTCCAAATAGAGGGGCAGCTGCCAGCTGCTCTCTTACTTTATATCAAAGCTGCCCAATTTGTAATCCAAGGGACAAAGACAGCTAGAAAAACCTAACTTATAGACACCTTGTCCCTGTAACTGCAGGTTGCGGTAGGGGAGGGGAAAGTAATTAACCATAGATTTTTATTGAAGATAGAGTTATATTGGACAACATTAAAAACTCACAATTTACTGCTCTGTGTATATGGAGCACATGTGGTGTCCTCCCATGAACAGTGGTCTAATCACAACAGAGTAGCAGGCTAGGTTTTTAATGGCAGCTACTGTCCAAGCAATTATTTGTGGTTTTATAAATTAGTTCCTAATTTTGTTTCCTAGCAACAAATACATGGGTGAATGACACAAGATAGCTTCCTGTATTGCCTTTCGCACAAACTTCTGATTCGAACCCCCAAGACTTGAGGCCCAGTACTGGCTCTATTTCACCACAATCTAATATTCACTTTTTAATATGATGAAACCCAGCTTGCATTGGGTTTAAAATTTAGTTCCAACCTAAACGTACTGTCAAATTTGTAGGGCACAAATCTGATGGATCAAAATGCTGGCACGAAGCCAAACCTTTAAGAAAGGTTTAAGAAAACTGAACAGACAAAAATATTCAGAAAGTGAAAAAAAATCTACCCTTCCTTGGAATCATCCAAGAACAGTTGTCTCTTGAGAGTAAAATGAGTTGAACAATGCTAAAACTACAAATGATGTGTTTTTGAAGAGGACCTTGAAAATAGTTTCAATTGAGGGATAAGAAGGAGGTTTCTAATGTCATGTCTAAAGACAAGTTTGAAAGTGTATGGGAAGAACTGTTACCAGATACACACAGATTCCATCTAGCAACAGACTGCTTCTAATTCACAGAATTTAAATGCAGATGCTATTCTTGGCTCTTAACCAAAACCTTACACAACCTGTTCAGTTATAAAACATCAGCATTTAATACAGTTACAGTAAAAAGGAAAAATGATGTTTTGCATCCTCTGCCACTTCTATTTGCTTCATTTTGTTATTGCAGTTTCTGATACACTGTTCCTAACCTCAGGGTACTGTAAATCAACCCACAAAAATATTTCAGCCAGCATCTGAGCTGAAGACTAATGAATGGAGTGCTTTACAAATGTTTTAATATTGGCCCAAACCCTCTTTGTTGTACTTTGTCTATGCCAAAGATTGTTTTACACAAATAAGAGTAAAACAACGTAATAAATATGATGGTGTTCTGCCATCCATGATGAGATAACGCTCATCAGAGGTAATATTTTTCTAGACTTGGTCCTGGCCAAAGGAGACAACCTGGTGACCAACTTAAACACAGAGGGTAGCCTGGGCAACAGCAACCATGAAAGCATTATGTTCACTGTCCATTGCAAGGCAGACACATTGGATAGCAGGGTTGAAGTTCAAAACTTCAAAAATGCAAATATCAACAAGCTTAGGTCACTAGTAGGGGAAGTGCTATGGGACCAGGGACTGAAAGCAAAAGGAGTGCATGAAGAGTGGTTGTTCCTTGAGGACACAATCCTTGAAGCACAAAGGAAGTCCATTTTCATGTGAAGGAAAGGTAGCAGGGAAGGACTGGGAAGCTGTCTTGGTTCAACAAGGAAATCATGGTCCTCTTAAGAAAGAAGAAAGAAGTGTACAAGCATGGAAGCTTGTGACAGCCCCAAGGAGTACTATACAACAATGGCCTGCACTTGTAGGGAACAGATTAGACAAGCTAAGGCAGTGACTGAATTTAAATTAACAATAGGAATCAAGGACAACAAGAAGTCTTTCTTTAGGTATGTAAGGAACAGAAGGAAAACAAATGGGAGCGTGGGGCCACTGCTCAGCAACACAGGACATCTGGTTACTGGCACTCAGAAGAAAACTGAACTCCTGAATGACTACTATGCTTTGGTATTTTACCGGGTCAAGAGGAAAATCATGTCAGATAGGGTACAGAATGAGCAGGGTAGGAATGACTACCATCCTACTATTACCATAGAACCAGTGTGTGATCAATTAAAAAAACTAGACATATATAAGTCAGCTTGACCAGTGGAATTTCACCTGAGAGTGCTGAAACAGCTGGCTGAAGTCATCATGGAACCCCTGGCAAAGCTCTTCCAAAACTCATGGTGCTCCAGAGAGGTTTCTGAGAACTAGAAGAAGGCCAATGTTGTGCCCATCTTCAAGAAGGTGAGAAAGAAGGACACAGGTAATTATAGGCCAGTTAGCCTAACTTCTACAGGGAAAATCCTGGAAAAATTCATTAAGGAGTCTATGTGCAATAGGCTTGCAGAAGGTAGGACTCTGAATGACAGCCATGCCTTTGTCACGGGCAGGTCTTTTCTTACCAACCTCATCTCCTTTTACAATCAGGTAACTGGCCACATGAATAAGAGAGAAGAGTTTGACACTGTATACCTTAGCTTCCAGAAAGCCTTTGATCTGGTATCCCACAACGTTCTCATGAGAAAATTGAAGGATTGTGGGCTTAACTGCAAGTCAGTTAGGTGGGTAGGAAGCTGACTGTGGGATAGGACCCAGACAGTTCTAATGAACGGATCTGTGTCATCCTGCTGAAAAGTGGCCAGTGGTGTCCCTCAGGGGTTGGTGCTTGGTCCAGTGTTTTTCAGCATCTTTATCAATGATTTGGAGGTGGGAGTGAAGACCTCACTGGCCAAGTTTGCAGACGATGCCAAGTTATGGAGAAGTGTGGTCATGTTTGAAGACAGGCTGCAGATACAGGTGGACCTAGATGGGCTGGCAAGTTGGGCAGATTGGAACCAGATGAAGTTCAACATTGAGAAATGTGAAGTGCTCCACCTGGGCACAAACAATCCCCTACACACCTACAGGCATGGCAACACCAAACTGACCAGAACCACTAATGAAAGGGACCTGGGAATAATAATAGACCTCAGTATGAATATAAGCCAGCAATGCAACACTGTAGCCAGTGGGGCAAATAATACTCTGGCAGGCATCAATCAATACATCTCCAGCAAAACCAAGGACGCAATTCTTCCACTCTACTCAGCATTGGTGAGACAGCAGCTGGAGTACTGTGTCCAGTTCTGGGCACTGCACCTTAACAAGGACATGGTAAAGCTTGAGAGAGTCTGGAGGGCCACTTGTCTGATCAGAGACTTGCACAGCAAGTCACATGAGGAAAGGCTGAGGGACCTGGGACTCTTCAGCCTCAAAAAGAGAAGACTGAGAGGGGACTTGGTAGCAGCTTTCTGCTACATCAAGGGAGTACATCAAGGGCTCGGTGAACAACTGTTCACCAGGGAACCCTTGGGGAAAAAAACAGCAGTAATGGCCACAAATTCATGGAAGACCATTTCAGGCTCAACATTAGGAAAAACTTCTTCACAGTTACAGTGTCCAGACTGTGGAATAAGCTCCCTCCAGAGGTGGTACAATCACCTACCCTAGAAATATTCAAAAGGAGTGTGAGAGGGGAGTCAAAAGCCCCCTGGCTCACCCCAGGCACCCCCTCAACTCATCCCAGTACTCACCACAGGGGTGACAAAGAGCGGCAGCTGAGGAGAGACACCAGGGCAGGCTTGGCAGTACTGGAGTTGCCTGAACCTGCAAATCAGCAGACACAGGGGGTGTGGTCTTGACAAAGCACAGGCTCTTCAAGAAGCTGCTGGGGATACGGTTGAGCCCATGCTGGGAAGAGAAAAGGAGAATGCCGGTGGAGAGGCAGGGGCTGCAGAGCCAGGGACCATAAAACCTGGGCACTGGGGGAAGAGGTCAGGTGCCTGCTGGAAGACATAGGCAACTTGGAGAGCCTAAGCACCGGGAACAGATGGGGGCCAGGGAGCTGCACCAGGGAGCATCAGCCCCCCAGGACACCACAGGGAAACAGCAAGGCTCTGGCTGGGAACTCAGGTACTGCAGCAGGGGAGGGATGGCCCCGAGAGATGGCAGACATCCCTGGGCAGCGCTGTGGCAAGAGAGGTGCAGAGGATCATGGACCTCCAGGAGAAGGGAGCAAATGACACCGGCTGGTGGGACCAGGACAGCCCAGCCACAGATCAGCTGGGCCCAAGGGAGGTTGCAATGAGAAAGCCAATGGAGGCTGGGCACAGGGCGGCCACCCACCCCCATGCCTACTAGGTCAGGAGGGTTGGATGAGTCCCTCACATGACCAACAGTCCTGTGAGTCGCTGACCATTTTCAGTTAGTTTTCTCATGTTGCAGTTAACCCTGGATAGGGCATATTTAGTTGCCCAAGAGTCATACCAAAGACAAGGGACGGCCTCAGGAGGACTGACAGCCAGGAAGGCCCAACCCATTAAGGTGGGCAGCATGGATGAGGTGAGATCATCCCAGAGGAAGACCTGTGATGAGCAGTGTCCAGCCAGGCTGCAGATGTGGCAAGGGTGGGGTAAAGGGGAGGTTGGAGCCCCACGAAGAAACCCAGGGTTGAGATCCCCTTGGGCCACCTATAGGGAACTGTCTCTCAAGTAAAGATCAAAAGAACATCAAAGTCGTGGCAAGTGAGTAGGAGTAGCACCCAAACCACCGCAGCTGTGCCAAACCCAGATCGCACCCTGATGTCCCTGGGGAGCAAGGCATGAACCAAGGAGGGGCCTAAGCCCTACAACACCTACCAGCAACCAAGAAACTGGACGGTCATCTTGCTGGGGTCACCTGATCCCAGCCGTCTTTCCTGCCTGGGGCTTGACCCAATGATCTTCTGAGGTCCCTTCCAGCCTTACAATCTATGAATTTATGAATCTATGACTGCTCCTACTAAACACAATGATGTAGGGGGAAAAGTAGTTCCAGAATATCTGAAACAAAGAAAATGAAAGCGTACCGTGTTCCCTCTGTTCATCTAAAGAATATCTTAACTCTATATTAGCTACTATGAGACTCAAATGACAATGAAAGATTGCACCATTAGTTTTCTCTGAACACGTGTATGAGAGCCACAGATTTGTGACTTTGCATCCCAAATCCTTACACAGATTTAGGTAAGTCATTTACCATCTCCTCTGGATCAGTAAAATAAGGGTAATATCAACTCACCAGGGTGTGTTCATTGTTAATTATAAGTCAAGTGGTTTGAAAATTAAAAGTGTTATATGACCTGATTCTAAACCCCTCAAAGTCAATGAAAAGGCTCATTAATGTCTGTGGATTTTGGCTTAGGGTCAATACAAACATTAAATATCATCGTCATTATCAATATGTTCAGACCAATCTCTGTTATTCAGTTTTGACATACGGTACAGTTACCTAGCAGTGTATCTATGGAAGTGCATTACAACTACCCAGAGGTAGACCATTGGAAGTTATCCTTCAGTGATTATTGAATAGATCTTTACTGTAGAATAAGTCAAGGACCAAGAAATATCCTATGGGCAGAGTGTAAAAAGAACAGCTCATTCCAATTTTTAATCTCAATTTTCTGAGAATTAGTGACTTGCATAATACAGCAGGTCAGAACATTTTGATTTTAAAAAATTATAGGGGAAAACTGAAGTATTTAAAAAGTGTTCACAATTTTTTTCTTCTATTTTCAGTAACCAGGATCACATTACCAGGATCAGAACAGCAGTCAGCGTTGTTCAACATCCAGTCATCTAACTATAAGTAAAAGGAGAAGCTAATATGTTCCAGAATGCTCTTGTTTCAGGATAATTCTGATGTCTTTCACTGTGACCCACTAAAGTGCTAATCATTTGGAAAATGTATCCAAGCCTTCTTACTAACACTTCCAGTTTGGCTCCCTAAGCAAGTCTTCAGGGGACTCAATTAGGAAGGCAATTTTCTTTTAATTGTTTTCTTGTCAGGCAAAACATGCCAGGAGGGGCCCTAGATCCCCATCTCATAGCAATGGGTGGGATTAATCCATTTTTCTTCTACAGGTAATGATATCCATGCTTCATTACATTACATATAATTTAAATATAGCATGCGCTAAGATGTAACGGTCACCTTAATTAAACTGCAAATAACATATTCCCTCAATGTAGTAAGCATATTTCTCCCCCATGTGGTTCAACCAATGGAACCCCATCAGTGGAAACTTCCTCTGTAAAATGATTTAAAACACCAGGGATTACTGAGTTGCTATCACCTCAGATAAATTATATTTTATCAAAGAAGCACTGAAGTACATAATACAATTACTCTGAGAACAATTTACTGATGCCAGAAGACAGAATATTTTACATATGCCATTGAGTTTACAGTTTAAGACTAATAATTCTGAGCAGTCAATGAGCTGACTTCTGACAGGGTTTTCTTCTTCTTAGCCATTAAATTACCAACTACCATTTGGCTGAATTAATGAGAGTCTTGATAGAGTTTGTACAAATACTTGACCAATGTCATAGCAGAAGACACCTATGCACTTACATTTTCTATGAGGACCTCTGGAGGTCATTGCCACTCTGAGTCTTAAACAGCCCAATATTTGTTGATCTTCCGTGTATTGTACAAACCTCCACCTTTTTTGCTTAGAGAGACATTCATCCAGTGGCAATACTTGGAAAGGAAAAGGTTCTTTTTTCATCTGCTTACTGTAAGTTTTAGTTATGGCTACATAGAGAGGAAGTTGTTAATGTATTTGTCTTCATATTTTGAACAATAAGCAAATATGCCTAGAGCCTGAGACAGCACCTTTTTGGTGTCCTGTTCTTATACATATTAGTATTTGTTTTAAATACAGCCCTCAGTTCCCAGAAATCATAATACTCTTATGGCCACAACTATTTCTCTTCAGAATGAGAGGGCCATGTCTGATGCAACAGGAGAATGCTAGGGACACTGGTAAAACAATTGTGTACAATTAGGCAATCAATGGGATTTTCATATCATATTATCATTTCTAAAAACTATCATACCATCACAGGCTTACAACTGTTTGGCATTCCTGTCTCCATCTCATGAAGACAGTTCTATACAGAAACGATACAGTTTCCAAAAAAAAGATATTATATGCATGTGTTCAAATGAGAAAAGATGCAAGACCCTTATTCCTTTAAGCATTTTACCGTAGAGTGGCAAAATGGTAACCTCATTTCATCACTAAACTGATAAATGCCCTTGTTATACAAATTTTCTCAAGCTTTCTGAACAAAAGACTGGGTCATGTTTACTCCTGACTAGCTTATGGAGGGAGAAATATGACTTGTGCCCAGAATATTTTTGTTATCTGTTTTATTTTATTTATTTATTTATTTATTTTTGGGGGAGGGAGAGAGAGGATAGTTGTTTTTTTATTTGGATTTTTGCCTTTTCATTTTTTGTGGTTATATCATGGGAAATATCATGGGTTCAATGTTTCAATAAAATGTTTCATTCATTCCAATGTTAGTTTTCTAGAAGCTTGTTTGCAAAGCTTACAAACCATCATTTGGTGCTCCACTGATTTAATTTTCCTGTTTCACAGATACAGTGAGTAAATATGGCTAATACACTAACACTAATCTGAGCAGACAAAACTTTTTTTTTTCCCTTGGCTACCATAAATCCTACCAACCTGCATAGCAGAAGTACCATTTAAATTACCATGCCAAAGCTAAGCCAAACTCAATGAGTGACTCAGGCTAATAAAAAGTAAGAGTTTAATGTCAGTGAGCAATCTGTGCAGTCTGTTACACCTGGACTTGGCTGGCAAGGGAGGGCCAGCTGGGCAGCCATTATCCAGAAGGAAGGAATAAAACGCTTTACTTACAAGAATCTGTTTTTCCCCCAGAGTTGGACGTATTGTCTGGGATGACACGATTCCAAATGAATAAACACTACTGAATACTCATTTTCTTAAAGAAATTGCTGCAGTTCCTTAAGCACAAGTGATTCAATGCCAATGGGTGACATGTTACACATAATGTACTACTAAGGCCTACCATGGATAAAATAACCATAATATCCAGTAAGTATGCATGTAATGGCAGGGTCAGCTTCCAACATCAATGAGCTTGAAAACCAGTCCTTTCCAATATTATAAAAGGAATTCACTAAGCATTATTTTTATTCACAGCATCATCTATGCTGGCCAACATGTTCATAGATTTCATAGATATTAGGGCTGGAAGGGACCTC